>NW_026941614.1:0-13322 GCF_032062105.1 Saccostrea cuccullata
GGTATTGCTTTTTTTCTTCACAATATTCAAAAAGATTAAAGTTCTGACGTACTCCATATATAATGTTCGTGTAATTGAAATACATTTTATATATATATATATATATATATATATATATATATATATATATATATATATATATATATATATATATATATATATATATATATATATATATATATATATATATAATGTGGATTTTAACACAGCATCCTTATAAGAGCTAACAGGTTTGTTATATAAAATTCTCTGTGAATATATATATATATATATATATATATATATATATATATATATATATATATATATATATATATATATATATATATATATATATATATATATATATATATATATATATATTTATATATTTTTATATATATATATATATATATATATATATATATATATATATACATATATATATATATATGTATAGAGAAAGCACAGAGATATTCACTTTTACAAGGATACTCACTTCCGCCCCAGCCCGGGGTTGAACTCTCGACCTACGGAATCTGTCTCCTAGCAGTGCAGGAACAGCGCGTTAGACCGCTCGGCTATCTAGGCAAGTAAAAAAACCTTGCTTTCGATGCCGATATAATTCACACAACGCTGCCCTACACTACACGCGCTGTTCCTGCACTGTTAGGAGACAGATTCCGTAGGTAGAAAGTTCAACCCCGGGCTGGGGCGGAAAGGAGTATCCTTGTAAATGTGAATTTCTCTGTGCTTTCTATATTAATATTCCTTCACTAAGGGCAGTTATATTAGTTTAAGAGTTGTTGTAATTTGTGCTTTATAAATAAAATTAATTTCATCGCATGTTTTGGTAACGATCCTCTAAAAACTAATGTCCAAATAACTGTATCTCATTTTGAGATAATGAAACAATGTACGATTTACTGATTATCGTAATTAATTAGCATAATTAATTCGTTCAATTATGTAAATCGCACTTCACCCGAGTATACCCGATAGATCGGACGCATTTCACAGCGGTCCGGATTTCTTTCTTTATTAGTGTTCTTAATATTTCCAATTCAACATGTAATTATGTAAATATCTAGTGTTTAGTAGTTTAGTAGTAGTGCTAGGTCTTTTTGTTTCTCTTTTTCCTTTGTTTTTATGACTTTTTAACTTTTTTCTTTGTCCTGAGGAAGGGACAGGGCGTCCCGAAAATTTGACAATTTTTATTGTTCGTGTCGTTGGTCATTTTAGTGCTTTATATAAATTTCCATCCGTGACCTTGTATCTACTTTGTAGATCCGACATTTAGGATATACAGTGTTGTTGGTTTTTTAGTGCTTTATATATATATATATATATATATATATATATATATATATATATATATATATATATATATATATATATATATATATATATATATATATATATATATATATATATATATATATATATATATATATATATATATATATATATATATATATATATATATATATATATATATATATATATATATATATATATATATATATATATATATATATATATATATATATATATATATATATATATATATATATATATATATATATATATATATATATATATATATATATATATATATATATATATATATATATAAAATTTTAAACATGAATAGTGGCATACCATTTGTATTAAATTCCTCTCACTGTAAAATTCTTCTATTGTCAAGCAAAAAGATGATCGCTTATCATGTAAAATGTCAAATATTTTTTTTTCTCTAGTTTACTTATTCATAGTTTTTAGCATATGAAAAAAGAAAATATGACTTTTGCCGTGTACATGTATAAGCTATTATTACATATTTTATATTAAAAGATATGTTCTCCTGAACAAATCTTAGTGAATAAGCTGTCAAATCTTTTAAAAACGATATAATGACAAACAAGACGATGAGACAAAATGTCAGCATTTTAGATTAAAGTCACCATTTTGAACGTACTATTATTGATACAATGACCTTGTCAGCAAATACAATTTATCATTGAGTCAAATGCTGACTGACATTTTTTATACTAATTGATAGTCCGTTATTTTACACTGACTTGACGTCGGATTTTTCTGTATTTTCCTGATCATTACAAGGAACACACCGCGGATGTGACAGGTCGGCAGGGAATGTTCACTCCTCTATAACACCTGATCCCATCTCTGATGTTTTCGGGGTCTTAATTTGCTCTGCGCCTATTTTGTTTTGTTTTATGGATTTTGATCTTGAGTACTGTTCGTTAAATTGCCAATATTATGCAAATCATTAGATTGGGAAGAGGGTTACAACCACTCCCATCCCCATCTGAACACCCTTTTTTCCTTAAGTTTTTTTATTCTAATGTCATGTACACAAAGTCTCTGAATTGGCTTGTTTATCTAAATATATAAGTTCAATCGAAAAGACTATTTTTAATTCCTTTAGGATTACCTTGATAACATTGTTTTTTGTCATTATTGTAAAAGAGACCAGATCGACAAGAGCATGTTTGGCTTTTTGAACAGACTCCTCCATAAAAATTACATTGCTCACTGATAAGGCATTCTTCTCCATATGAAGCACCTTTTTCATGGATGGAATCTAACAATATTTTAGCAATTACGACTAGAAATAATAATTTTAAAAGATAAAAGTTAAAGACGTGAAAACAATGTTCGTAATGTGAACCTTTATGCCTTTCTTTGAACAACAAAATTGTGTTAACGAATTGATAATTCAATTACTAGGAAAATATATATGAAATACAACAATGTTGTCAACAAACCAGGAACACATTTATCCATAAAAGTATATCCTATAAATCTTTCTTCACATGCGCAGCGATTGTTTGAACATTTTCGGCGTCCCTTTGAGTTATAGCATTGTTCGTCTGAAAAGCATGTTTCTCCAAGCTTCAAGTTTCTTTTATCTACAATTAAGTTGAGATAACGTTGTGGTTTCAATGTTTGCAATGGCAAGAAGGAAAAATCGACTTCGTAGTAAGATGTATAAATAATTTTATTTTTGTATAATTATAATGTGTAATATTTTGTGCAGATTCATATTTAATTCTCTCATAATGATTGGGCATTTCATGAAAATTAAAAAGGAAAACTTGGGCATTTTGTATTGCCCTGTGAATTTCTGAAATATCAGTGTAAACAAGGAGGACTTCTTGTGACTTAACCACGCCCCTTCGCCATTTTTTCTGTATACTTGTTTGCACCATTGTCAACATTAGGAAGGATATAATTCGTGTTACATATAAGGACTGCTAGCGCTGTGCCTTGTATGTAAAATATGCTAATTTTGTTCCTTTGTGAATTTTATCGAATAATTGTTTTTACGCCCCTGGATCGAAAAATTCCGGGGATATTTTTTGGTCCTCTCTGTCTGAGTGTCTGTTTGTGTATGCTTTCTTTTGGTCTTTTGTAAACGTTAACGTAGACAATAACTACTAGTATTGAGTGGTTGGAGTTATGATTTTTATATTTTACAGGTGTTTTCCATGTGACAAGACCTTTCTATTGGTACCACCATATTTTATCTCATGACTTTGAGTTTACAGCTTGAATTACTTTTACAAAAATACCAAACATAAATCTTGACCATTCCTTTAAGTACTATTCCACGTAAGAATCAGGCAAGGGGCGGCACATGAGGTGTCTCAGATTTTTTTTAAACTTTGCATGCTGGTAGAGTATACTTAGTGACTTCCTAAAATAAATTTATTTGTTATCAAATCAGCGTCTGGTTTCCATGGCAACAGAAATACTCTTTTCGGCTTATCATGACTGAAATTCCCTTAAAAAATATGCAAAATTGCCAATTTTCAAGTTTGAATTAAAACAAGATAGGAAAAGGTATCACAATTACGTTTATTTCTCATTAAAATACAGCTCAACTAGTAACTTGTCATAAATAATTATAATATAATTATGTCCAGTAAGGTGTTGTAATTTTAGACAGACAAGAGATGTTTGTAAAACACTTATGCCCCCCTCCCCCCAAATTGGAATTTTTTTGTAAGTCCAAGGGGCATAACTCTGTCAAAAATGGCGCGATTGTACCCAAAACAGAACTTGACCTAGATATTCATCTGATAAATCTGTATATTAAATTTCATCTCAGTATGTGCAACGGGTGCAAAGAAAATGAACGGAAACTGCAAATAATTGGAATTTTTTCAAACTGCAAGGGGCATAACTCTGTCAAATATGGTGCGATCGTACCCGAAACAGAACTTGACCTAGATATTAATGTGATATATCTGTATAGTAAATTTGATGTCAGTATGTGCCACGGTTGCAAAGAAAATGAGCGGAAACTGCAAATAATTGAAATTTTTCTAAGTCCAAGGGGCATAACTCTGTCAAAAATAGTGCGATCGTACCCAAAACAGAACTTGACTTAGATATTAATGTGATATATCTGTATAGTAAATTTGATGTCAGTATGTGCCACGGTTGCAAAGAAAATGAGCGGAAACTGCAAATAATTGAAATTTTTCTAAGTCCAAGGGGCATAACTCTGTCAAAAATGGTGCGATTGTACCCAAAACAGAACTTGACCTAGATATTCATGTGATATATCTTTATACCAAATTTCATTTCAGTATGTGCAACGGTTGCAAAGAAAATGAACGGAAACTAAGTGGACCGACAGACCGACCGACCGACAGACCGACCGACGGACCGACAGACAGCAGCAAAGCAATATGCCCTCCCTTCTTCGAAGGGGGGCATAAAAAAGGGAGATAATGCTTAAATGCAAAAACATGAAAATATTGATTTTAAGGTGATTTTCGGCCATTAAAAAATATAAAAACCCAACAGCCAAATCAAAAGATTATGTTTTTTTCCAAATACACCATACCCTGTGGCTAACAAAAGTATAAAAACATTTTTGTGCAAATTATATTAAATATCCGAAAATTATAGATGATTTTCATACAAAAAAGAGAAATTTCACTATTTTTGTCAAAGTCCAGTATATGCCATAGATATGTACATCTGAAATTAATATTACATTTCTAAACAATTTCTTATTATTTTCAACTCAAAATACAACAACACAAGTGCCTTTTTGCAATTTAACAAAGCATTTCCATGAACAGTGAAACTTTCTAATTTTGAACTGAAAAGGGGAGATAATCCAAAATATGCAAAATCATGAAAATATCAATTTTAGGAGATTTTCAGCTATCAAAAAATAAAAAAACAACACTCAACTTAAAAGACTGTACTATTTCCACAGACATCATACCCTGAAGCTTATAAAAATATAAAAACATTTTTGCGCAAATTATCATGAACATCTGAAAATTATGGATGAGTTTCGAACAAAAAAGAAAAATTTTTAATACTATTTTTGTCGAAGTCCATATGCCATAGAAATACAGGGTATACAACTGAAATGAATACAAATCTAAAAATTTTCTTTTTATTTTAACTAAAAATACAACAACACAGGTACCTTTTTCAAAAATAAATATTGTCATACTCATGCCCTGTAAAATCTCTCTAATTTTATACTGGCAAAGGGGAGATAATCCAAATATGCAAAAAACAAAAATATAGATTTTAGAGGATTTCACTTTTTCAAAAATATAAAAATCAAACATCCAACAGAAAAAGCTGCATTTTTTCAAAAGACATCATACTCTATGGTATATGAAATTAAAACATTTTTGTGTAAAGTATTGCATGTATTGGGGGGATGATTTCTAACAAAAATGAGCGATTTTACTTTTCTATGTCAACGTCCAGTATACGCCATAGATGCCTGCATGTAAAATGAATTTTACAGTTCAAAACAATTGTTTTAAATTTTCAAGTTCAAATACAACACAATTCTATGCTTTTTTTTCCAGTAAATCAATGTAATAATTTTTATGTCTGCCCACTAAGATGCTCTAATTTAATTGAAAAGGGGAGATAATCCAAAAGTGCTAAAACCTGAAAATATCAAATATCTGAGGCTGTTTTTGAGGTCAGAGAATATTGTATTCTTCAATTAGAAAAATCATTAAAGTGACTAAGAAAATCTTCCTAAATTGTATAATATACAACATGATTTTTATTTACACACTGATATATATTTTATGTTGTCCTTTTTGTACATGTAATACATTTCAATCATAACTAGAACATGTAAATATATTCATGATCTGAGCGACATTTTTCACACATCACACATGTTTGCCATTCAGGTTGATCATATACATGTATTCAAATGACTTTCAAAAAATTTCTACAAAGTTGAATTCATGAAAAATAAATCTTTTCATTAAAACCTCACTACTGGGAAATATGTAAAACAGAATATCAGAATTCAACACAGTTTTTCTTTTGAAATCAACAACTACCATTTGTTTAGTGTTCTATCTTAGTCTTATACCGAGACATAAAACTGTAATCTTTAGTGCTTATAAATGCATGGAAGTCGAAGATAAAAGTCACTGCCAGATAAATTTTATCCGAAGTGTTGAACTGGTCTTCTGAACTCCAGTCTTTGTTTATTTGATGATGTCATTTCCAGAGATTTCTGAAATAATAAGGTTATCAATTATCACCAAACAATTGAAATTTATTGTATAAAAGGTTTATCAAAATTGAAGTTTAGGAGTCAGTATTGAGTATTCATTTATTATGGGACTAATATTTATCTTACATTTGCTTTATTACATTTGAATAAGTTATATAAGAATAATGAAATTTTATTTTAAATAGAAATTATGAAATGTGTACAATTTATTGGGTCACAACAAATATACATTCAAACAAACATGTAAATGGACCTGCATGACCAAGTCAAAGACTCAAAGTCATGGCAAAAAACATGATAAAAAATATCTATGCTCTCAACAATATGAAATTATGAATCTGCAAATAAACTTTCATAAAAATATCATGAATATTTTCTGTGAAACTGGGCTAAACACAAATCACAAATCTAAGGAATGTGATTGTGAAGTCAAGGTCAATGTTGATGCAGTTGAATGGCTTCTTAATGTACAAATGCCACATGTAGTTGTACTGTTTGTGTAAAATTTCATACAAAACAGAGAATATTATTTTTAGCATCTTTGGTGTAGGCAATCGATGCCATAAATGACAAACACAGTTCACTGACATTGCACCATTTTTTTTTTTTTTTTTTTTTTTTTTTTTTTTTTTTTTTTTTTTTTTTTTTTTTTTTTTTTTTTTTTTTTTTTTTTTTTTTTTTGGGGGGGGGGAGAAAAAAAAAAAAAAATCAGAAATCCTTTTAAATGTCAATTGTGTGTGTATGTCAGTGTTAGAAGGTGAGGGGTGGGTGGTTTAAATATTCTTCTTCTAATCTCAAATTGTCCACTCAAATACATGTACTACATTTCTCCAACTGTACAACATAGGTGTGTGTGTCACTATGTATGGGATGGGGGAGGGGGCTGGACTTTCAATAAACATTTCATTTATATGTAGTAAAAACAAAGGGGGAGCCCCCCATCAATACTAATTCAGTAAGTTCCTGCAGTTAATAAATCACATAAATGAATACAGTCCAAAGTGCAAACATGTGTTGCTTAATTTTAAATACATCAATTTAAGCATACATGCATATCTCTACATACGACACAGACTGATCCTTACCATTGAAATGTTTCGTCATCTTCCAGTTCAAGACTGTGAGATAAAACTCTTCTGTTTCAGTCACTTGGCATTACATTGCTTGCATATGCCTGGAATTTTCAAGACATTAAATAAAAAAAAATATGTTCCTTTTAACATGTCTATAAAATCATATAATTATGCTACTTCACTTTTTTTTAATATAGATTTGAAGTGAACACAATAATGTCTTAATGGACTGCATCATCAAATACTTCAGAAATTACCCTCAAACACCTTTAATCTGGCCAGATTTTACAACAATTGTATATTATAGAACATAGGTATCAGGTCTGTTCGCATCATCTACCTGTTCGCACGAGTCCGTTTGTGCAGGGTTTGTTCTTGTTCGTCCTTATGTCCTGTTCGCCATAGATCCTGATCACTCTATTGTAAATATTTACTCATGGATTTCTAATCATTTTTGTTTTTTAAAAGATAATCTAGTTTTTTTTCCATCTGTACTTATTGACTTTATTTCTGATTTTAATATTATTTGAAGACTGATTTGGTTAAATTGCTGTTAATTTTGTTATTACTGTAAGAGAACTTCTTCTTTGTAAGTTTTTAAGGGTTCATATCAGCATGTATGTTTTGAAAATAATTAAGGAAATTGAGAGTGACGTTAACCATGAAACCGTTGAGCATGTTGACAATACATATAGTTTTAAGAATCTTTTATTTCTCATTTAATATTAAATGTACCTTACTGAACATAAATTCAAAATAATGTTTATCACATCAATTACTAAAAATATTTTTTTTTTTTAAATTCTGAAAATAAATTATAATTTAAACCAAAATTCAAAAAAATCAAAGGAAATTATGAGTATTATCCAACTAACATATGGGCAAATGGAGCAACTGTTAAATTTTTTTTTTAGAGTGAGCAGACTCAAGGCGAACCACAAAAAGAGCTAACGGCATCAAGGGCGAATGTATACATGTTCTATGCTTATCTGTATCTGTATCTGTATTGTTACATCACAGTAACCCCGTTGGGCTTTGATGTGACGGATAGAGGGCGCTTAGTCGCGAAGATGTTCTATCGCCAACTTAAAGCTTTCTAGCTTTGGGGCGCGGACTGCTTTCTCTTCCAGGTGCTTCCAGTCAACAGCTGTGCGTACAAAGAGTGAATTTTTCAGCTGGTCTGTCTTTGTATCAAGTATCTCAACTGCACGGCTGTTATTCCTGATCCTATTACTTATGATATTTGTCGCTTGATAATCCACGTACACTTTCGGTCTGATGTTTCTTTTCGGTTTTTGGAATTTTATATATTGGTCTAATTTAATAGCTGGTATCTGCCCCTCAACCACTTTGTAAAAAAAGATGAGACGTTGTTGTTGACGTCTAGTTTGTAATAAGGGGAGATCGAGATCTTTAAGTATCTTTGTCATTGTACCCTCTTCCCTTGATTTATAGTCTTTGGTTATGAATCTTGCGCCTCTTCTTTGGATGGATTCTAATTTTGTTGATTCTTGTTTGGTGTATGGATCCCAGATGACAGCTCCATACTCCATTATAGATCTCACTAGTGCTATATATGCAATCTTTCTACATTCCCTTGGACAGTGTTGTAGGTTCCTTCTTAGGAAGCCTAGGGTGGAGTTGGCTTTATTTGAGATGTTGTTTATATGTTCTTTTCATTTCAGGTCTTCTTGTATTTGTAGTCCTAAGTAGGGATTTGATGCCACTTGTTCTAAAGTGTGGTTCTCAAGGGTGTATTGGCTGTTTATTTTTTTACGAATGCTTAGTATATAGCATTTTTTTGCGTTAAATCTCATACCCCAGTCAGATGCCCACTGTTCCAGTTTTTGTAGGTCCTTTTGTAGTAGGTTTTGATCTTTGGGTGATTTAATTTCCCTGTACAAAAGGCAGTCGTCGGCAAAAAGCCTAACTGAAGATTTTACTGCGTCAGGGAGATCATTTATATGGCAGAGAAAAAGTATGGGTCCAAGTACTGTTCCCTGTGGTACCCCGGATTCCACGCTAGTGTAGTCCGAGTATTCCCCATCTAACTGGACTCTCATTGTCCTTTTTGTTAGGAAGTTTGTTAACCAGTCGTGGATTTCTCCCCTTATTCCGTATTGATTGAGTTTGTGTAGGAGTCTATCATGGGGAACAGTGTCGAATGCTTTCGAGAAATCCAGGATTGCTACGTCTACTTGATGACCCTTGTCGTAGGATAGTAACATGTCGTGTATGGTTATAGCGAGTTGGGTTTCGCAGGAATAACCGGACCTGAAGCCGTGATTCAAGGATGTTAATATTTTGTTGCATTCCAAATGTTTCATCATTTGTCGACATATGATATGCTCTAGTAGCTTGCAGGGTACTGATGTTAAGGAGACTGGTCTATAGTTTTCAGCTGCGTGTCTATCCCCTTTTTTGAAGATACACGATATGTTTGCGCTGAGCCAGTCTCTTGGTAATTCCCCTGTATCTAGTGATTTTTGGTATATAATCGACAATATTGGTGCTATTTGGTCTGCACATTGTTTCAAGACTCTATTTGGGATGTTATCGGGTCCGGCTGCTTTTGATGGATTGATGTTTTTAAGCAGTTTTGCCACGCCTTCTTCTCTGATGGTGATTCTTTTTATTCCTGTTTTTAGGTTGATGTTTGTCGAGGGCATTGTTTTTACTTTCTCCTTTGTGAAGACTGATGAAAATTGTCTTAGGAGGATCTTTGCTTTTTCTTTGCTGTCATTGATTAAATGCCCTTTATCTTTAAGGGGTGCTACTCCGATGTTATCTTGTTTGCGAGATTTAACATATTTCCAGAATGGTTTCGAGTTGTTCTTATCCATGCCTTCCAGGATTGCTGTATTTATATAATTCCATTCTGCTTTTCTGATTTGTCTTTTGCATTCTTTTTGGTGGTGTTTATAGTTTGTCCATGACCCTGTTCTTTTTGCTTGGTTATACAGGTTTTGTTTCTTCTTGATCATCTTTTTGATTTTGTGGTTGATCCATGGGAGCTTATTGTTGGATTTTATCATTTTTGTTGGTACGTTCTTTTTTAGGCTGTTGAATAGGATGGTTTTGAATGTTTGCCACATATTCTCTACGTCTTTGTTGTTCGTATCCAAATCAATCAGTAGGTCTTTTGTTTCTCCAAGGTCTTTGGTTAGTCCTTCCCAATTCGCCTTTGACCATATGTATACTGTCCGAGGGTTTTGTTTCTGGTAAAACGGCTTTATATCTAGGTCAGTAATGACTATTGCATGATCCGAGATGCCTGGGATTACGGAAGATGATTTGACTAAGGAGGGGTTTGTTGTGAAAACCAGGTCCAGGTTGTTATTTTCCCTAGTGTTTTCCCTTTGAGTTTGAGTTAACCCCGCTTGAGATGTGACATCTACCAGTGAGTTCTGTACCTCTTTGTCCGTTGCGTTTCTTTTGAGTCCTAGATTGTCCCATAGTATGTCTGGGCAGTTGAAATCGCCAGCTAGAATGATGTTACTTTGGCCATCTTCTGAAATTAGTTTGAGTGATTTCTCTAATTCATCTACAACGTTGATGTTTCTGTGAGGCATGTAGAATGCACCTATTAGTAGGTCTTTTGCGTTTTTTAGTTTGATTTTTATCCAGTCAATCTCACATGCTGTTACATACTGGGGTTGTTCCGTGGCTATTATGTTTTTGTTGACTAATATGAATACTCCTCCTCCTAATGTGCCCCTGTCATTTCGGAAGGATGCGTAATTTTCCGGAAAGATTTCTGATGATTTGATGGCGTCTTTTGTGGGGTTTTTCCCTGGTTTTATTCCCTTCAGCCAGGATTCAGTCCCGATTACAATGTCCGGTTTGGTATAGGATATTGTAGTTTTAAATTCTGATGTTTTGTCTCGAATACTTCTGCAGTTAACCGTTAGTATTCTTAGATTCTTTTTCTTTGGTAGGTGTTGCATTGGGTTCGTTGTGTTTTTGCTGATATGTTGGCTTTTTTGAGTTGTATATGATGTTGCATGTGGACTTTGTATGCTTGATTTAGGACTACTTGTTTTGAGTGGGCTAAATTTCGATGTAAATGAGTCCAAGAAGCTTTCATCAGAAGAAAGAGGTTCATAGTAACTGGTATTTTCAATCTCATAGTAGTGGTAGGTGAAGGACGATATGTTTAAGCTGTCACACTTGCAACACATCCATTGGACATTGGATCTATGTAAGAGTTCATAGTCCATTGTGCACAATTCAATGCACGAGCGGTGATGCCAGATGCTGCAGCAATCACAGCATACGCCTTCATTGGACCATGTAACTGGTCTTTCGCATAACCCACATGGGAAGATGTGTGCGGCTTTGGGTCCTGGGTTGACCTCGATGTCGCCTGCTTGTATAATAATTAGTAGTGCAGTGTATAATAGATTAGTAGTGCAAAGCAGTGCTTTGTTTGGCTGGTTTCTTACAGGTAATTGGATCGGTCTTCTACTGTATGGCATAAGTTTTGTGTTAAGGAGGTTAACATTTTCTTGCTGTTTGAGCCAGGATTTGTTGTTATTCAGGCTTAGGTATATAGATAGGATGGCAATAATGAACAATGGTTTTGTATGCATTCTTTAAGTTGGTCTCTACTGTAACAATATTTGATGGTTTACAGGTTTTCAGTATAGTGAGGAATATCCTCGCTTACTGAATCAGAGTTGTATACTTAGCAGTATAGCGTTTCAAATCCAAATGAACTGGTCAGCCCCCCCCCCCCCATATACTTTTAAATTACTGTTTAAAGTGTAATCAATAAACAATTTTTCAAAAAAGTCAATTTTGTATAAAAATTAATCTAACCTCTTTCAAAACTCCATTGCTCTCACCTTCCAAGTTGAGCAAGTGCCTAAGCGGTGTGGACGGTCTCTCCGTGGGCTTACTTTTGCATTCAGCTGGAGGGCCTTGTAGTTGAACTTCTGACATTGTTCTTACTTCATACTGATATCGGCAGTATGAAAAAATTGTCATCACCTTGATCAATACGAGTATAGTAATTCCATAGACATGTTATACACAAGTTGCTGCTACAGCTCACCGTCACCGTATCTCTCATCAGATTTTCACTTCGTTTACTAGTGCTTGCATCCATAGTTCTGTTCTTGTGAAGTCCTTTTATGCAATTTATGTCAGTTCACCCAGAGATTTGCAATAAATAATGCACATTGCTCAAATACAATTTTGCAAAGCGATCTGCCATGGAGGCTGCCATTTTTATTTTACTAGCGCCACCTATGTGCCCTATGTGTAAACTGCCCAAGGGAGATAATTTTTACAAAGAATTGTAGCAAATTGCACTATTTGATTACCCTTTAACTTTGCAATCATTCATTTGCACAAAAATATTAAAGTATATTTTATTTCTACTTTCCATCATTATTGTATTCATGTATTTAGTTTTTCCAAATCCTGTTGGGTTTTAAGGAAATTATTTCATGAAATATACACTATTTACATACAATGTATACAGAACACCCCCTTTACAAATTTATCCCCAGCTGGGTGATGAATTGAAACGGAAATTGGTTTTGTGATTTAGTTTCATTTTAACGTTAGACCTACGTTCTTATATAAATTCTTAAACACTAAAAAATATTAATTCTCAGATCATACAAGTAGTATGAAACTGCCTATGTACGGGGACTGCTCTGAGCTAATACATGATGTATTAGGAAAAACTCAGGATACCTCTCTGGTAACGG
>NW_026941615.1:0-13566 GCF_032062105.1 Saccostrea cuccullata
TTACTTCCTTTTATTTAAAAAACATATTATCCGACTCACCTTGAGTAGTACCTACATTTGTATCTGGTAGAACTAAAGTTGAATAACATATATTGATAAAATTTGATGAAGAAAACAACGTTGTTGCTATGGTTACCAAGAAGGGAAAATATTAGATTTTGTTTACTTTATATCAATTTATAACCCTATGTGCCAGTTTCTTGCATCCAGTTAGAGATTGGGAATTAGTCAAAATTGAAACTTAGGTTTGTTGTTCATGAACATCAATCAAAAAAGTTTTGGGAATCTACATACAAGGGTAGTATCCAAGGAAAAAATAATTTCAGATTTTTATGCATATTTTGACTGCTTATCTGCATAGCAACACTCTATGTAAAAAATCTTTTTTGAATTTTTTGAAATGTGAAAATTAAGAACACACCAACGCCTTTAAAAATTGATCACCATTTATACAGATACGTATTTTTTTTAAAAGATGGGATCAGATTTAAATATACAGAGAGTAAATTTGAAATCTTGTAATGGTATTCAAACCATGGTAGTCATTGTCAACTTATAAGAAATATTATATTTTGTCCTTCGTATATATGTAACAAGGGTCTTTTCTCCTTTATTTGGGTGCATTTTGTTTTTATCTTTAAGTTTATGACTTTATACTCTTGCATGAATAAAGGTTATTTATATTGAACTTTTTGTTTCCATATAGTAACGTATGTAACAGTTGATTTTACAAACATGTTTTTCATGCCTTTAAGACATCGGGTCTTTAACTATTGGGAACAGTCATTGTCACTTCTTTGCATTGCTGCAAACAATCACTATGGGGCTCTCAACATGTTGAAAAATGTTCAAACTTTAGGACATGTTGTCATATAGTTACAATGACACTTAGCAACCGATTTTTGGCTGATCTGAGTTTACAGAGTAGACTTTTATCACAGAGAGTTTGGAGAAATTCTGAGACTATGCGTACCACAGCTCCTATATAAAAGTTCAAGTCATTATAGAGAATGCATCTTAAATGTAAAATAAAAAAAATATCTAAAAAAAAAAATTATATCAAGTCAAAAAGTAAAATGAGTAGAGTAGTTCAAATTTACAAATAAATCTTAAAACTTAATATATACGAGGGTTGTCCCGTACAATCGTGGACAAGTTGTCTAGTGTCAAAAATAAACATCACTGCGTTCTGAAATTTTCACTATTATTTAGTACATATTTTAGTAATATACACAGCAAATTTCAGATAAATATATGCATAAATAAACAAATTATGAGATTTTATGCCATGTATTGTATCACCTTACGGCGCATGGATTGTAACGTCAAAGTGTCTAAAACAGCGTCACGTTTTATCTTTGCTGAAAATGAAGTTGGATGAGTCCGACTTAAATTTAGAATTTCATTGATACACATTCTTTAGTCTCCATAAACAGTCGAAAAACCAACTGGCACCCCCATGCGATCTTTTGAAGATTTATCAGTAAGTTACGGACAAATTCTCACCATCATTCAACAAACAGAAAAGCTCATATCTACGAAAGCCATGAAGGGACACGTCGGTTTTTCAAAAAAGTAAAAATTAATTCGAGATCTCGGATTACAATCCGTTCCCACAGATTACCTATTCGTTCCCTCATTTATAATCCGAAATCTCAAAAACAATCCTTCCCCGGTTTCAATTGTTTTCAGATTATCAATTCGTTACCTCAAAAAAAAATCCGTTATCTCGGATTGTAATTATTCTTCAGTTTAAACAATTCGTTTCCTCGGAATGTAAACCCTTCTCATGATTTCATTGATATCAGCTATCTGTACATATCGGATATGGAATAGGTTTAATAATAGAATATTGTAGGGTTTTTGATTCCAATAATATTCGGTCCAAAATGAGAAAATAACATGAACCTGACTCAAATCTACATTCTATACTGATATTTATATAAAAAAAATCCTGGGTTTTGTTTTTGTGTATATTAGAATAATTGAAAATCCTTTTATTAAAAGTAAATATGGCTCCTGTGTAATTGTTTTTTATCTAAATAAAATATACGTTGAATTAGTTATAAAAGAGGTTCGGAAAGACCGCGGTTGCTGAAACAAAATACATGAATCGCATTAATTGATTCAAATAGTTGGATTTGAATTATCCAAAATTTAAAAATTTTATACATATATACATGTAATAAATTCGCGAGGCAATCAGAAGTTGGACGGTTATTCGCTATTCGCTATTCGCCATTCGAATGGCGAACCGCAGGCTGTCTGCCGTTCGCTATTCAAATTACCGTAAATGTCCTAATAATTTTTTTTTTTCAAAAAACCTTAAAAACGCATTATAATCCGTGTTTAAGAAGAAAAACAAAGACATCACTTAAAGAAGAAGAGTGAGGACCCCCAAAACCCAAAACAGCTAACCTGACCAAAATGATGAATATTTAGCTAGCCCGGTCAAAATTGGAAAAAAAAGTATTTGAGGTTTGAAAGGTCTCCCCCATATTTCTCCTTTGTAAAAATATAAGAGTCTAAATAGGATCCAGGATGTTATCTTGACCCCGGGTAATTTACTCTTATGTACAAATACTTTTTTTTCCAATTTTGACCGGGCTAGCTAAATATTCATCATTTTGGTCAGGCTAGCTGTATTGGTTTGGGGTCCTCACTCTTCTTCTTTAAGTGATGTCTTTGTTTTTCTTCTTAAACACGGATTATAATGCGTTATTAAGGTTTTTTGAAAAAAAAAATTATTAGGACATTTACGGTAATTTGAATAGCGAACGGCAGACAGCCTGCGGTTCGCCATTCGAATGGCGAATAGCGAATAGCGAATAACCGTCCAACTTCTGATTGCCAATTCGCGAGCACTGATTGCCAAAATCATAAGACTGATGTTACAAATCGAGATCTCGAATTATTAATCCGTGGGATCGGATTGTGTAAATTGAGATCTCGAATTATAAATCGAGGCAACGAATTAGTAATCCGTGGGATCGGATTGTGTAAATTGAGATCTCGAATTATAAATCGAGGCAACGAATTAGTAATCCGTGGGATCGGATTGTGTAATTCGAGATCTCGAATTATAAACCAAGGGAACGAATTGATAATCCGTGGGATCGGATTGTGTTATTCGAGATCTCGAATTATAAACCGAGGGAACGAATTGATAATCCGTGGGATCGGATTGTGTAAACCTCGAATTATAAAGGAGGGAACGAATTGATAATCCGTGGGATAGGATTGTGTTATTCGAGATCTCGAATTATAAACCGAGGGAACGAATTGATAATCCGTGGGAAACGGATTGTGTAATTCTAGATCTCGAATTAATTTTTACTTTTTTGAAAAATCAACGTGTCCCTTCATGGCTTTCCTAGTATCGGCGGTCTACTGTGACAACGTCTTTTGCCATTACATTACGGAGTTTGTCAGTATGTTTGTACTCCCCAGGGACTCGATCAAAAAAAGAGCTTCGCTAAGAAAACTCCTATTTCATTTGTATACTTAAGATATGGTGATAATTGTTATAATCTTTTTTCTTCTATGGTCATTTCAAGTCTCTAAAGGTGTCATTACAACATCGAATTAAAACGGAACTGCTCTCCGGTGCGCCGTAACGTCATAAAACGTCGCCATTTTTCGTGTGTTGTGTTTACCACTTTCCCATTTTGAATGCTCGAGAAACTGCCAAAAATTAACCAAATGCCTTAGAATTTTTACAAAGACTACAAAATTGATTGTGGAATTGAATTAGGATACTTTTAATCCAAATCTTTTGTATTTAAAACTTTTATTTTGAATTCAAACTTGTGTATTCTTTAGTAAAACCTTGGTTTTTTGTCAGTGCGCCATAGGACAATACCCCATGCACATTCAAGCATAACAAAATTTTTATTTTTGCCTAAATGTAACTGGTTCTTGTAGAAATTATGAACAAGTCGGTAATAGGGTTGGATTCGTATTTATTCCTTGGAGATTATGTTGAATTAAAGATGAAATAAATTAAGTTGAAATGAGTTGAAAATCAGTGGAATCAACCCTTAAATAACAATAACAACGTATGAACACATAGACAACATAAAGACAAGCACTTTACTTTACATTCATACAAACGCATTCAAAGGGCAATAATCTTTGAAACTCAAACTGACTATAGATTGTATTTCTTTCACATTTATCAATTATCTATTTACAATACTTTAAAAATATGAGGTTAAACATACCAGTGTATGGAACTGAGTGATCTATCACTTGATCAGGATTTTGAGTCAATAAATTACATGATGACAGACCTAATGAATTAACAAATTATAAAATCAGAATAATTCAGATCCAGATCTTTATTCGAAAGATCTACATGAATTAGATTAAAACATAACTTGCTTATACTTTACAATATCAGTCTTTACTTTAATAACTTCAAAACTTTCACTCTATCACATTCATATTTGTTTAGCAAGTTTAAGTTTAAAATACTTTATTCATTCATTATCTTTTAATTTCAGTTTATGATCATTTACTCAGTTTAAGAAAGGGTTTACTTACAGTTTATGGGTGTTTTATTTACTCCAAAAATATCAGGTTTTAAAATAGACACAAATAGAACTCTGGCAACACCCTTCTCAGAAAGTAGCTCTGAACATAATAAAACAAAGGTTTCCCGCCTGAATGGACAAATACTGACCATACAATACCAACTGACAAATAGAAAGGATGAATATGGACTACACCCTTATTTATAAATAGACTCTTCCATAAAACTTACCTTAACCCATAGTCTTTGGGTTAAACCATTATTTAAAAAGGGATGTTTATGATTTTAAACAAAATATTAGTAATGCGCAGCGCTTGTGTAATTGTATGAATGAATGATTGAAATTCCTGAAATAAAATATATAGCAGTAATTAAAATAAAATAAAACTAAGTACAACTACCACATATATTTTATCAAAAAATTATCATGCACTTAAATATGATAAATAAACAAGTGCGCCCATTACTTTTCGAGAAAAACGCTTTGTCTACGATTTTACGGGACAACCCTCGTATATAGACAATTTTATTATAGTTATAAAATTATCAGTTAAGATGAACAATAACATTGTTTCCTCTAAGCCTTTTGACTATTTCTCAAAATAGTAGTTCGGATCTACGAAGGGAGTTCTTAAGTAAATTCATGTAAACAATACATGTCATTCAATCAAAAATTTAATATATCTATACTAATTGTACTACGTGTATGGATTAGTAATGGACTCAAGGTTTTATGCATTTTACACAAGGAAAAAGTGGAGAGCGGAATTTTGCCATGAATACACTGCATATTGAACATTGCTCATTCAAGTTTTGAATAAGAACTTATCCTTTTTCAGATAGGATTAATCAATTGATTATAAAATTTGAACCCGGAAAACTTTCTTTTTGTAATATCACTTCCTCTATCAGATTTATTTAAGTCGTTTTCCAATGCACATAAAAGGAATACGGTCTGAAAGAATGCGAAATGAAAGAAAGGTCTTGGAAAGTATTTTCTTACGTAATTAGAGAATATTAAGTTGACTGTGAATTAACAAAAAGGGGGCTTTATAAATAAATATACATGTATTCGTGGAAGACTCAAGACTTCATCAGTTCTTCACAGAAATGCTACGAACATGAAAGTATTCAAATCCCACTTCTGCTTAAATGATTTTTAAAAAACGGCAAGTGTTTTCTGTCGACAGGGAATGCTTCTTTCTCCATAGCAACTGATCCCATCTCTGATGTTTTAGAGGTCCGTATTTCCTCTGCTCCTGATTCGTAATATTTAATGGACTTTTGAGCTTGAATACTGTTCTTTTTTCTACATATATTTATGCTGGAAACTTTTTTATTTGAAATCTTAGCAGTCCGAAACAAGCACTTCTTTTAAATGGTTTATTGTATAATGTACTTTGTATAACGTACTTTTCTTCACTCTTGAGCTTTTGAAATAAATTATTTTAAAGAATTGCAGAACAAATATACACCAAATAACTTTTTATTTATTTATTTATTTATTATGCCCCGGATAGAAAGATCCAATGGGAATATTGTTTTTGTCCTAGCTGTCTGTTTGTCTGTCTGTTGTCAACTTTAACCTTGTCCTTAACTATTGAGCAGTCAAGAATGACTTTTATATTTGACATGCTTGTTATGTTCCCCAAACGGAGTTTGGGAACATATTGTTTTTACTCTGTTTCTTATTATTATTATTATTATTATTTTTTTTTTCTTATTTCTTCTCCTGTACTTTTTTTGTCCGCGAGTGTTCTCAGAAACTGTTCACCCAACTGAGCTAAAACCTTTTTAGGGTTAATAGGTGTGTGAGTGTAGGTGTGCGGAACGAAGGTCATTTTGCGCGCATACGCATGCACGTGCGTGCGCGTGAAATGAGTGAATTGACTGATATATTTAATATGGATGTAACTTCTATATTTTTTGATGAAATGTTTTGAAACTCATTATATAAGGATATATAAGATGTATAGATATGATTACATGGTCAAATTTGCATGAACTCACGCGCATGCACGTGCGCTTTGCTCTGATTGGCTGAAACAAAATCCTCAATATCTTTTTTGTTTTTCGATGAAATGCTTTGAAATTTATAACATAGTCATACATTAGGATTCCCTACAATATGATATATAAAAATTTTCGTGAAATCACGTGCATGCACGTGCGCTGCAATCTGATTGGCTGAAACTTTAAATGACTATAACTCCCTTGGTTTCCAACCAAACATGATGGGATTTAGAACATAGATAGACATAAAGGACTCCTACAATATGGTATGGTCAGCATTTACATGCATGCACGTGCGTGCACGTGCACTTTGCTCTGATTGGCTGAAACATAAATCTCAATATCTTTTCTGTTTTCTGACAAAATGCTTTGAAATTTAAAACATAGGCATACTTTAAGATGTCCTACAATATGATATATAATAATTGTCATGAAAACACGCGCATGTACGTGCGCTGCAATCTGATTGGCTTAAACTTTAAAATGGCTATAAATCCCTTGTTTTTCAACCAAACAAGATGGGATTAAGAACATAGACAGGCATAATGGACTCCTACAAGAAGGTATGGTCATCATGCACGTGCGTGCACGTGCAATGAGTAAAATAGTGTAGACAAGATGATATAGTCATTACGCTCATGCAATGTTGTTTAAGTCTTAAATGCATAGATTCTGCCTATTTTAATGAAACTTACAGGAATATGGCACTAAAAGGGAGTTGGGGAGCGTTTGGGGAACATCTGTAACGGTTCCCGTTACAATTAGCACTAGTTTATCATGAGAAGACGTAGCCCATAACAATGGCACAACTCCAGAATTGTGTTACCATCGAGGGCAAAGTGTTTCACAAACACATCTTGTTTTACTTTATTTTGTAAATATCCCAAACTGTTTCGGGGCTATTTCACTATTCCGATATATCATATACATAACTCTTCTTCTTCAATTTGCAGATCGCAATGGAACAATTCTTATTACCCTGTAGCTTTTTACACCTTTTCCAATACAAGGAAACATCAAGAACCGAATCATTTTGCCGAAGTACACCTTGTTTCTGCGAAGATATGTTTACGGCGAATTGTTCATATAGAAATCTTGATGCTATTCCTACTGGACTTCCGTCGACTCTCAAGACACTTAATTTTTCAGGAAACAGCGTATCGAAATTAATGATGGCTTCTTTAATCTTTTAACAAAGATGAATCTTTCGAAGTTATTGATGTTCAAAACTAATATGTTTAAAATTTCTAAGTTTGCCTTGAGGCCTTTGAGCAGCCTAGAATTCCTTGCTTTATCCCATAACAGTTTATACAGTGCAGTTTTATTTGAAAGTACTTCTAAACTTGGTTTATCAAACATAAAGGTTTTGAATCTATCTGGAAATACAATTTTTGAATTGGCGGGTAGGTCTAATTTTTGGGAGAATGCTTGGTTTCAAAACTTGAGAGAAATTGTTATTCAGCAAGGTCAAATATGGAAATGTGATTTTCAGGCCTTGGCAAGGATAGAAAAGTTACGAAAACTCGATTTAAGTGATAATACAATAGAAACTGTTTCACCACACAACTTTTCTCATTTGGAAATTCTTGATTTATCTAACAATAATTTAATCAGGTTTCCAAAAACTTGTTACAAGACAACGTACTCTGCATTTTACCCAGCATTAAAAATGTTGTTTGTTCGGAGGAACCAAATTTCTCACACACTCTTTCTCGATAGCTTTGGTCGCTGTTTGCAAAATCTTACAACACTAGACATTTCTTTTAATCCAATTAACAAACTGTGGAATTTTGCAATTGTTACATACACAAACCTGGAAATCCTACGTATAGATCATCTTTTAGGTTTCATAGAAGTACACGATTTTGCTTTTGCTTCATTAGAACTGAAAGAACTTTATCTAGGGAGCGTTGTGATGGAGTACATGAAAGTTGTTGACTTTGAGAAAATTTTAATATATAATCCAACATTGCTTGTCCTACATTTGAACAATATCAACCTTTTACGTGTAAATTTAAAAAGCATGCTTTTTAACTTGAAAAACTTGACTGAACTGTCTATTGTTCATTGTAAAGTTAAAAATATTTCGCCTTTGATAAGTTTACCATTGCTGTCACTTTTAAATATGAGCTTTAACTACGTTGAGAAACTAGAATCTTTCATTTCAAGAACTTACTAATTTAAAGCTAATCTCTTTTCATACCAACCGCATTACATCTTTAGAACTATCATCTTTCCCCAATGTTATATGGGAATCAAGTGAAATTATATTTGATTTTTCCTCGAATCCATTTGATTGTGGGTGTCATTTGGAATGGTTTAGCAAATGGATGAAGAGAAATAAAGATAGAACTATTGGGCACTCTTACAAATGTAATACACCAAAAGAATGGAATAACCACTCCATCTTACATTTCGATACACGTGGATGTCACATGCCAAACCAGTGCTTGATTATGTCTTTTACAATAATTGGATTTATTTCATTATTAATTTTCTCAATCTTCATCATTGTAAGAAGGCTTCGATGGGACATCAAATATTACATACATGTTTGCAGATATAAAAAGATGTTAGTACCGACAAGAAATAAGCTGAACGAGTTTCTCTATGATGGTTTTGTTTCATATAATACGCGGGACAGAAAATGGATCATGTCTGAACTAATAGAAAAGGTCGAAAGAAGGCATGAATACAAACTTTGCCTACACGAGAGAGACATTATTCCAGGAGAAATTTATGTGGATGAAATCATAAATGTATATACTACAGTCGAAAGTTCATACTTATTTTATCCAATAATGTTATGGATGACCAGTGGTGCGTATTTGAAACAGAAATAGCCAATCATGCACTAGCTGCTGGGAAAGGTGACACTTTATTTTTAATTTTGCTTGAAGATATTCACTCCCAATACATCACAAGGTCACTACGAACTCTTCTAAATTCCGTCGGACATGCTGAATGGACAACCAACAAAAATGGTCAGAAATTATTCTGGAAAAATGTTCTTAAATTTATGGATGAAACATTAGTACAAGCGAAAGAGTTATGGACTTATTGATTATTTGATATAAAAGCGTGACATTATTCGAAGAGTTTTGAATAATATCAGATAAAAACTATTGACTTTTACAAAATATATTTTCTATTGCATGTCATGGAGAAGTAATTATTGTTATCTTCATAACGTGGATATCATTTTGTTGATATTAATTTATTTTGTATTAATACACTAATATTAGTTGTAGACTGAGTGTATGACACCCATTTGATTCAATGCACAATGGTACAAAAATAACATTTGATTCAATGCAGAATGGTACAAAAATTTTCTAAAATGAGACAAGCTATTGACAAACAAATTGATGAAACAAGAATATCGCCAGAATCGTTTAAAGTCAACATATTTTTCAAATTCAATGTTTGAAACAATGACATTGTAATTATAATCTACATTAAGTCAAATGTGTGATTTTTTTTCTTTTAAACATTGTTCGACCATTTTAACATGGATGGTCTACGCCTTTCCCCCCGATCATGTCAAGGAGTAAAAAGAAGTGTGACTGGTTGATAGTTTATAGAAATATGTGTCACACAGTTGTTTGTATATACTTTATTGATAGATAAATAAATTTCTATATTGTTTTTATCTTTTAAAACCATCAGACGAATTCTGTAGTAAGTTAGAGACTACAGTGTTTTTTTTTTTTATTTTAAAGCATTTTGAGCAAATTTTTAAGAATTTAATAATACATGTATCAGATAATTTCAACGAGATAAAAAATTTTAAAATGTGATTGAATGTAAGCTGTTTCAAAACTTAGGAAATATTTAGAAAATCTAAAATGATAAAAAGACCCACTTGTAAGTTTACGGGAACTAAAATACATGAAATGAGTATCGTTTTGAAAAGTTTAATAGCTTAATTATGCGTTCTTGGCAAACTGGAGGTTCACGGAAATGACTATATTGTGAGGGACACTATGAAATATACTTAACACATAGTTACAGTGTATTGAGATTTAATTCAAATCACTGACAATTAAAAGGAAGAACTTTTGACACAATACACTAAAATGATTCACTTCCCAACGGTTCTGAAACATAATACTTGATTCGATGAGAAATGCGAGGACATATTAGTACACAAAAATGCGTTCTTACCATATGCATGAGTAATGAATGCGTTTTCAAAACCAAAGAGTGTTGATATAAACAGCATTTTGCCTATAGATACAGGGCGCTGGTATCTCATAAAAACCCCTCCTTATTACAAAAAACACATAAGATTTAGATATTTTCTACTCGTAAATGAATAAACTCTATAGTGTAAATGTATAAATGATTAAAGTTTGTTTCATTTTTAAATGGTGCTGATTTTGCAATTGAAATTAATAGTTACACCTCTGGAATTTTCATGTGAACGTGTTTTGCCTTGTTCACGTGTGTGTAATGATTGCATTTTTTTTAAATTAAAAATTATCTTCACCCTTTATCATTATTTATGGTCCATTAAAATATAAATTGCAGTGGGTTCCATGCACCTTCTATGCTATTCAGGGATGCGTAATTATCATCAACAAAAACATGGCTGGTAAAAGATTGCCACTTACATTGTAATGGACAGAGTTGGCAAAGAAAGGACAGAAAACAAAAGGATAATTTGAACAACCCAATCTCCTGACTAGATTTTATTTGAGAGATCTTATAATTGTTGAATGAGGAAGAAACAGCAGGGCGACACTGTGTCATGCAGGGCTCAAGAAGATTCTCATCGGCCGGTTTAATAAAACATGTTATCATTTTTCGTAATTGTATAGTTTTAAAAAACATACATAATATTGCCATTTGAAGAGCACATGTTGATGAATTTTTATATGTCTTAATGATATTTTTTTAAATTCTCTGAGTCGCATTTGAAAGTACTCTAGCTGACAATAACAATTCAGTGGATTGGAAGACACATCAAGCATAAAATATCTACCTTTATAAAAAAAATCACTTGTAAAGACTTACTTAGTAAAATAGCTCATAATCAATCTTTACACATTAAAGTAAATGAACCTTTCTCGCTTGGTTCTCTTTAGTTGTGCTGTTTGCTGTTGTACTGTGCTAGTCGATAAAAGTAAGTTTATGAAAATTCTTCAGTTTTATAGTTTCTTTTACTCTCACTGTTAAAACGGCAAGTGAGGAAAAACCTCTCTGGAGCTTTTCATTTTTGTTACAACAATTCCTGATAAAACTATTCCTGGTACTAATACAATTGGAACAATTGCCAAAGATTTGTGTGGAATCATTGTCTCTTATTTTTACCATGCGACCTTTAGAGAGGCTTTGAAGAGAATGATATGACGTCATTTGTCTTAAACAGCACCAAAAATTGACAGCGGATTAGCGTTTTTCATCGCCCCATCTGTTAAACAAGCATTAAGAAACCTAAGCATATGTTTTTGAGGCAGAAAACCCTGACATAAAATCTGCTTTGCTTATTCCTGCAACAACATATACATGTATGAAATATGAAATTTTTGCATCTCAAAATATATATTTTTGAAACTAATGCCTAGGTCACATTTAAGCCGATGGTCGGACGACTAAATTTTTCTGGTCTTGTCGGCTGAAAGAACATGATCGGCCGATACAGTATCGGGCGACACGGAACAGTCACATTAATTCCTAGGGACACCGATGACTTGGATAAATAACACAAAAAAATATTTTTTTCTTTATAATTCAGCAATATTTTTCATAGATCTATATTCAGATAGATGACGTGTGTAATGTTTGCAAGGCAAATTGGCAGAATCTTATAAAATTGTGACTCAATGTTGAAAATGTGTGCAAAATTTTGTATGGAATTGCATAATAACGACAAATGGTGCATATCTAAGCAGCAAAGAATACCTAAGAATTTTCTAACTTACGGATTAATTATTCATGTTATTTCCATTCAAAAAAATTATATCAATCCATACATCAAAATTTTGTTTGTGTTATGTATCCTTACTAGGTTAAATATTCACATGTCAACCAATCGTCGTCCGATCATCGAGCTCTGAGCTACAGTTTAATTTTAAGCGTCGGCCGAAATTTTAAACACCCTTATTGTCCAACGACGGACGACCGACTTAATAAACTGACCGCCGATGGTCGGATGATGATCGAAGGTTGGTCGACGGATAACTTTAATTGAAGGAATCGGCCACTGACGCATAAAAAATTATAACTTGGACCGATGGACACAAAATTGGTCGGCCGACAAAAAAAGAGGTCAAAATCGGCCAAGACAACGGCCGATGAACTGACGACTGTCACCCGAAGAATCCCATTTTTGCTTCAAAACCATCGGCCGTTGGTCGTTTTTGGAAATGTGACTGGGGTTTTAGTTTTCATTGGGTACGAAACGTGATAAAGTTTGTTATCAAGTTGTTACCAGAATCCTTTTGTTAGACGGAGGCTTAGCCTCCGCTCTATTGGTACCGCTCAGCTGCGGCGGAAGGGAATTTGCGATCGCCATCTAGCGGCAAGTCACGTTAACTTTGATTAGCCTGGTCCCCCGGCTCATCCTTTCCAAGGCAGGAGTACATGAAGCAAAACAGAGTCAGGGAACCAGGCTAAACTTTGATAAACTGGCCTGTCTGTCTGATATCAGATATGCGCTGTATACAGACAGGTGATCAGTAATGTTGAGAGTCCGCTGCTGACACGCTCATTGGCTGATAAAAACTCTCGCTGACATAGAATTTAAATTGTCGGGGAAACCAAAACAGATCACCGAGTGCAGTTCTCTGCATCTGCTTTTGATGCAATTAATCTAATTCGGTCACAATATTTTCCACATACAATACATAATTCTTTTTTTTTCTCATGGACCTATAATTATCTCACACCTTTCACCTGGCTTGAGGGATTTTTAATTAGTTTGCGAAGGTCCTATCACATTAATACCCTACATTACCTAGACAGAAGAAATCTGCATCATTGTTTAATGACATATTTTAAATGTTCACTCACTG
>NW_026941616.1:0-13448 GCF_032062105.1 Saccostrea cuccullata
CAAGACAGAAAAACATTTAAAAATTTCGTTCCGATGAAAAATCGTCCGGATACTGAAGCATCCAGATATCTGGCGTCCGGATATCTGAGGGTTCACTGTATATGATTTTAAAGAATTTCTTCCTTAGAAATGTAGCTATGGGTACTATAAGTTGGATTACAATTAGTACAATTAAATCCCAGTTCATCTAAATTACAAATTGAATTGAAACCACGAGCCTTACAAACAAAGACGACGTTGTTATCCAGGACCAGTACATACAAACTGCAAGAACCGAGGGGAATAATAGAAGGTTGGATTATATGCAAGTTATTATTATTGTTTTTTTAAAATTTTTATATTATGATTATTATTATTTGATTTTTATGAACAGGGTAGTATTTTTGTCTAAAAGTTTTTATTGGACTCATGATGTGTCCTTGAAAATTGAAAATTTCCTCTTGGTTGAAGACAAGTGTTAGGAATGTTTCCAAATATATATAAAGCACAGGTGTTTACAGAATTTTAGTGACTTATATTTGTAAAGTTTTAACTTGATGGTTGTTCTGTATACAATTTGAGTTATTTCAATGAACTGTTGAGCTTCATTAATCCTCAAAAAGTAACGGATTCCGATAGAAACCATTCGATTTTCGATGAGCAAGACAATGGTTGATTCAATCTGCTTGTTTGAAGTCATGTTTGAAGTCTATTTAAGCACACACACGTTTTCTCTTACACTTGATAAGTGCAATTGTTAAAAAGTGTAAAGACAGAATAAGGTCTGAAGTAAAATATCCTTTTCTAAAACCTGCTTAATTTTATTGATTAAGTTCAGTTTCAGCTAAATGCATTCTTTCTTGTTTGCATGATCAACATATATTTTATTTCTTTTAAGGCGATTTATTTATTATTTATTGTAATAAAGTGTGACATATCAATGGAATCACGGATGCTGAAACGTCACTATAATGTATCCAGTATTTTACATTTATTGACTGAGATCGAGGGCAACATTCGTTTTGTAGGACCCAAGAACCAAACTGTCTGCCTGAGGCCGTTAGGCCGAAGGCAGACAGTTTGGTTCGAGGGTCGACAAAACGCATTTTGCCCGATAACTCCGTCAATAAATGTTTTGTTATACCTTTTATTTTATTTCATCTTTTTGAAATGAAATTTCATAAAATGAAATGACATAGAAGTATTTTGTACTGTCTTCCGTGGTGTAACATTACGTCCGTCACTGTTGAACACCAACAAATGAAAATGAGATTAAGCTCCGCCTATTCTGTGACGTAAGCGGTCCAAAATATCATCGACCTGTCCAACATTTCACTCAACAGTCTAACATCGATTTTTTTTTATGATCGCTCAGCAATACATTAGAAATGTTAGACTTTCTTCGTAAAGATTTGTTTAGGAACACATCTTTAAAGGTATAACAATATGATTTAAAACCCATTAATTTTTTAATTGTAAAATATTCAAACGCTGTTTTATGAAAAGTTTACTTAATTCATTTGGATGTACATGTTATGAGAATGTTAAAACGTATTCTTTGATATAAAATAATCATACTTTTAAAACCAATGAAGGACATTGTGCCAAACTAATAAAGAATTTAATTTCTTCGTTGATCATGATGTTCTAGCCTGTGAAGTAGGCACGTTTGGAGACAGGTGTACGGGAGGACCCTGTGTCTATGGATACTATGGATTTGGTTGTCAGAGTAAATGTAACTGTACGTCCGACCAGTACTGTGACAGGAAGACAGGATGTTTTCATAATTCTACAAAAGGTAAGAACTATATGCGGTTGAAACGAAACTTACCTCGTTTTTAGAAATTGAAATTAATTTATTTATTTTGTATTCGGAATGCTAACATTAAACGCTGCTATGCCGATTTTAACAACGCATGTAGAATTTTTTAAATTTTATTTCTTTATATACTGACAATAAGCAATCAAATAATTAATATCTGTAAACTGTTGATGATGGTCAGTTTTTGATTCAAATACGATTTAATATGGAAGGCAACTGAAATAATTAAGATATATTTGATGTATTAAAAAGAATTCTTTTGATTTGTGTTGAAAATGGGATATTGTAAGTACATAAAAAGAAAATAAATTACTTGGAGATTTCTGTAAGATTTTTTTTTAAACTTAAGATTTTATACTTTAATTTTAACCAGACCCAGGGAGTGCAGTATTTGAGGAAAAGTCATATAGTAGTACAATTATTACCGTTATAATAACGGCGGCTATTCTTAGTGTAATTTCCATACTAGCTGCCATTGTCTTCCTTTATAATAAAAAGTAAGTTATTTTGAAGCTATTGTGTGTATGGTTATTTTATAAAATTATCTAAATTTTGATTTCCTTTGCTTAATTCTACGGAGGCAAAACGTTAATTAAAAAAAATACAATATAGCCTAATGAATATTAGGGTTCAAAAAATAAATAATAAATAAATACATGGATCCTCATGAACTTTTCATTACATATCTTTATTCCTGAAAAGTCGGAACCGACGATCTTTCTATTAATAATAATAGATGTTACTTTATAGATTAGAGTTTATACGCCAGTTTTTGACAAGTAAGTACCTGTATGCTCTCAAAATGCTTTAAAATTATAATATAAAAAAACAGATATGTCTGCAATAACATTAAGAATAATATTATAATTCTTTAATTTTCTAAAAAAGTTATTAATTATAAACTACAGAAAGAATGTGAGATATATTATTCATTATCATGGATCGCGTTTACATTTTTTTTAAAATAAAAATTAAATACTATTCATATCTTAAGAATAAGATTTATTCTGGATTTTCCTTTTCAAAATAATTTTGTTTTAGTAAGCAAATCAAAATCAATCTTTTATGAAGGACGGGAGACAACCCGGCCTGAAAACGCAGATTCAGTGAGAGGGCAAGAGGATTACTCTCAATGGACTAGGAACTCAAACAGTTACAACATGCTTAGCACCAGAAGATTCAATGTAGACTCCAAAATGAACGCAATAGACGAGGTAGGCGTCTACCATCATGTTGACGAAGGAATATTCAACCGCCATAGTACGTCTCAGGACAAGTACGATGCCATAGTTCTCAGCAAGATCCCTGTGATGCATATGTCTGCAATTGATGACAATAAGGAAAATGTTCATGGTAAAAGGAACAATGTTTCTAATAACACAAGTGGTATATCAAGAGAATGTTATTCACTTGCTTTCAATTCGGATAATTCATCAGAATCTGCAAGGGAGAATACGAAATGCACTTGAAATGCAAACAGGAAGACTTAAAAAAGAAAAGCATGATCATGTTATCTTGGTGCGAATTTAAGTGTTTCATATTATGTTTTCATTGAAGTGCTTCCTTAACCACAGCTGTTATAAATTACGCACCTATATCTTAAGAAATTTAATTATCTCTCTCACACACACACGTCTGTGATGCATATAGGTACAGTCCCTATTTACCAATCTCTCTTTTTCTTTTTCTTCACAAAATCCCAGATCAAGCAATCCCAGTCACGTGCTGTTTAGCGCGAATGGACGAGTCGTATGTCTCGATGGTTCCCTATTCCTTCTGAATTAAAAGTAGAAGAACGCTAAAATAAATCCATTTTCAAAGACTTCAATATATCTCTGTTATATTTCCTAATCAGATAAAGCAAGACGGATGTGCCAACTCCAAAACCTCCTTGAGATTCCCGGGTTCCGGGGGTTGGAACCCCCCCTTTATTTTGGAGAGTGAGAGGGGATAAAACGTTTTCCGAGATTATATACATTTGTATTTGTACGTCCCACTTATTTATTGAATAAAGAGATTCTCACACATTAAGTTTCCTCCAATCACCTTCTCTATTATACTTTTTTATGAGAGAATGGTAGAAAATATTCTACTTATTTTTATATATCTAGATCTTGTATGCAGCATGCAAAGTTTAATATGAAATTGGATTCCCACGATCATTGGCTGTGTTGGCTATACTTGTACCGTTTTTTATCATATCTAGATCTATTAAAGGAACTAACATGTAACTCTGTTTTAAAGCCCACCCGCATCCCACCCCCAAAAAAGTTTTCAAATTCTTCAAGAAAATTCTTTATACTCTTTGGAAATGATACAAATCCATTCAATTTTAAGGCTTCCGTAGTTTTTGAAACGTGTTTTTTTTTTGGGGGGGGGGTTGTTTTGTTTATTTTGTATTTGTTGTTTTGTTCGTACTGGGGTACGCTTTTTAAAAAAAAAAAAAAGGCCATAAAACAAAGATAGTATTTAGCACAACCTTAGATATTTCCATACAAGTCTGTGAATCTTTGCTTGAGAGTATGTATTGGGGGGGGGGGGGTAAGAGGGGAACAACCCTGGAACCACCCCTTTCAAAAATTGCTGGATCCGCCCCTGCAATGCCACTATGATAATAGTGCCTGGTTTTATTCTTAAAGTATACGAAAACCCTAGAGCTTCAAGGGGGGGAGGTCACTCCCTTCGCGTCACCCAGGACCCACCGGGGGCCTTACGGCGGCCCCAGACCTCTTTCCTAAACGAGGTTATACACGCCCCCTCTCCAAATCCTGTATCCGCCTATGGTATATAAATGATTAGTCCTTTAGAATCAATTGATCAAGATACCGTAAGACGAAGAAGAAAAAAAAATAATCTGTCCTTGATAATCTTGAAAATAAATAATCTGTCCTCGACAGGCATGAAAATAAATAATCCGTCTCAAAAAAATTTGCCAGCCCCCCCCCCGGATCAAATGGTCGTCCCCTTAGGCCTACAGGTACATTCTCGAAAGCGGTCCCCAAACATGCACGCCTCGAAGTGTGTTGACGACGTTCCAGTAGCAGTGGAAAGGTTTACATATCAATGCTTTCAAACTTATTGAAAAAAGCAATGTTTATGCATTATAGATACAAAAGTTTCAGAATACATAACACATCGCAAACTGAAACATAGCATAAATATGTTACATACATGTTACATACATGTACGGAACATTAGGCCTAAGTGGTCCTCAGATGCGTGCAGACGACGACAGCTTCGTAATTTCTTTTTTATTGCAACTTAGGCTCGTAGTATATCATAAATTTTCTTTGATGTTGTAAATGCAGAATATCTATCCCAAATTTATAGACATACCGTACGAAAATAATACGATAACATAGATCTATAATACTGAGCTGTTTACATTCGCTAGGAAACTAAGTCGCTTCATTCTGTGGCGGCCTATGCGGGTTAAAAAATGGAACATTTCTGAAACATCATAGAACATGTAGAAATTATTTGATTCTAAACTACAGGCTTGGGTGTATAAAAACAAAGTTAGATAGACAAAATAATGATTTTACATTTTTTGAACAATGGTATTACCAATAATTATAATCAACTTTTTTCTAAGATAATTTTTTCAGGTAAGTCTTGGTGTCACAAGAATCACAAATGAAGAACTTTAAAAGAGAGCAGGGTTTTAGAACCACCAAAATTAGATGGAGAAAACCATGCAAATCAGATTGAGAAAGTGGGACTGGATTTGACTAATCCCAGGGAAGCCACAATCTAACACCACAAACCAATACCCAATCCATAACCCACAGGGCAAGAGAAAGAGAGGACATCTAACAAAATATCATGAAGTTAATTAAGATTCCTGATAAGTTTCCATGATACGGAAACTACTACCTTTCCATTCCCTTAGGTTTCCAACCTATGGAAAATCAAGGTTTTCTATATGAATCCAAGCAGTTTCCTATTCATGGAACCTTTAAGATTCCTGACTAGTTTCCCATCCACGGAAACTACTACGCTCCAATTCCATAAGGTATCCCAAGGCAGGAAGCCAGTGGAGTCTTCAGGTTTCCTTATGGTATCCAAGTGGTTTCCAAAACATGGAATCTTTGAGATTCCCGACTAGTTTCCCATCCACGGAAAACCTACTATGCTCTGATTCCATAAGGTATCCCGAGGCACGGAAGCCAGTGGAATCTTCAGGTTTCCTTATGGTATCCAAGTAGTTTCCAAAACATGGAATCCTTGAGATTCCCGACTAGTTTCCCATCCACGGAAACACCCTACGCTTCGATTCCAATAGGTATCCCGAGAAACCAGTGGAATCTTTAAGATTCCCGTATGGGAAACTTACGGAATCAAGGGAAACCTCGCGATTCCACTGGATTCCAAGCCTTGGGATACCTAATGGAATCGGAGCGTAGGGTGTTTCCGTTGCATAGAATCAAGGGGGAATAACCCAGTATCCCGCACGGAAACCACAAGGAAGCATAACGTAATCTGGAGGTTTCCATATGGTTTCCATAAGGTTTCCCACAATGGGAAACTGGTTTTTTCACCCAGTGAACACTAACATACACTTTTCTTGTCTTTAAATTATTCCTTGGATATAACACTTTCAGAAAAATATAAGCATGTGGGAAGTTTGATGCACGTTTTTTTCGGATATGAGAAGAATACATCCTTAAACAAGCAATTTACGCCTCTAGATTTTCTGTGCACAGTTACAAAGAATTTCTCCACTTCAGCATTCGTCAATCAATGACCTTTCACTCTCCATTATAGGACACATTCTGTTATTAACCTTTATATTTTATCCAACCACCCAACCCTTGTAATTCATTTCTACAGATCGATAAACTCGCTTGCTTAGAATTTTCTGTCATCCGACCAAAAAATCCAAAATCAGATTTAACCACTTTACATGAAAGTATAATATTCAAAAGTGCTGAATAGTCACATGACACAATTCTAACTAAAAAAAATAACACAGCCAATAGTATAAATATTAGGAACTCTGAATGAACTTGGAAAGTTAGGTGCTCTCTGTGAATCTTTTTCTGCATCGTTGGAAGTTTCGATGTGGTAATGACATTAATGCAAAAAAAAACAAGTCATGACTGAAGGGTGAAAATTCACTTAGATTGATTGATTGCATGTTGTGTATCGTCCATCTCGAGAATTTTTCACTCAAATGTAGACGCCACCAATTGCCGGTGGAGAGCTGCAAAATTTGTCCTATACTCGGCACTGAGAGCAATTGAGCAGGGGAGATCTTTTTTCGTGCCAGCACCTACTGCGACACGGAAGCTCGGTTTATACGGGCTCATCCGAAGGACCGCTCTACATGTCCCGCAGTGGAGTTCAAACCCGCGACGTAAGGATCAATTCCTTACTTCGCAACACTAGAGCAGACACTCTAACCACTGCGCCACAAGAGCGACAGCTTATTTGACTATATATATAAATATATATAATAGATGCATTTATGTATGTCATGAATGTAGGCATATGGAGGATATGGAGATAACAAACAGTATTCAATATCAAAGTCCATAAAACAATACAAAATAGGAGCAGAGCAAACACGGACCTCCGAAACATCAGCGATAGGATCAGGTGCCATGGAGGAGTGAGCATCCCCTGCTGACCGGTCGCACCCGCCGTGTGCTCTTTGTCATGATCAGGAAATAACAGAAAAACCTGTCGTCAATTCAATGTATGAATAATGGACTAACAATTAGTACGAAAAACGTCAGTCAGCATTTGACTCAATGATAAATTGTATTTGCTGTCAAGGTCATTGTATCGACCATAGAGCTTACAAAATGTTGACTTTAAACGAGATTGCTGGTATTCTTGTTTCATCAACTTGTTTGTCAATAATTTACCTCGTTTTAGAAATTGTTCGCACATAGAGCATGCTCTTGCGTATCGAATCAACTGAGATCTATATACGGAGACTCCGTATGCAGGTGATGAAGCTGTATTGCTGCATAAGTAAGCGAAGTTGACGATAGAAAAGTTAAAGTTATCACGTTCATCATATAGCTTAGTTGTTAGATTACCATTAACGTCTTTTTCAAGTAAAATATCCAAGTGTGAAACAAATGTGTCAGAATCTGTTATATCTTTTATCTCAAGCTCTCCACGATATATCATATCGACGTAGGAATGGAAATTACCATTGTTAATTGACAATACGTCATAGATATATCTAAATGCTGAGTTGAAGGCCACAGCAAGTGTTTTCTTCTTTTCACTCATAAGATTTTGCACAAATTCTGCTTCATATGAATACAAAAATAAGTCTATAATAATATATATTATAGTTGACACATGTATTTAAATGAAAATAATTTTTTGAAGGCTGATAATATAGTCTGTCATAGGTCTATCAGTTGTCTTGCTTTACAGTATTCATTGTCAACAAAAAGTTTAAATAAATATATCTTTCAAATTATTTCTAAATATTCATTTTCTTGATCATTGCATACAGAACTTTTTCCGGTTCTTTCTTTTTTCAAACAAGTATCAACAGCTTCATAATCTGCATTTGAATCTTTTCGTCTTTCACGAACAGGATTAGCATAAAACTGTGGCTAAGAACATAGATCCAATACACCTTGACTCTCTTTGAGATTTCATTCTGAAGAAAAACAAACAATGAAAATATTTGAACTTCTCATTTGTGCAAAAAATCATGAAATCCGGTTCATTTATCGAAATTACGATTTTCTACTTTAGAGCTTTGTAAATAATTGACTATATCTAAATTAGTTTTTTATTTGTCAGGAACTTATATATAATATTTAATATTCAAATGCCATAATATGAAATTCATTTAAGTTTGATTTCACATACATTCGTCATAAATCATCTGCTTGTTCTATCGAGACCTTTAGTTTACAGGAAGATAAGGAGGAGTAGGAGAAGAATAGAAGAAAATATACCTCTTACGGACGGTGATAATGGTCGAAGAAATTGCAGCAGTTAGGAAGACACCTAGGACCACGTATAACAATTTTTCTCCAATTGAAACTGCTCTACCTGTTTTATCTTGTTCCTCTAAACAAATATTTAAATTAATTAATATGCAGAAAAGATAAGCTATATAACACAACCACATGAACCTCTCATCATACCCTAAAAATTAAAATAAAATTGTATTTTTTATAAGAATTCTCATTCTTATTCAACTAAGAAATTCTTTCTTAAAAAACAACGTTGTAAATTGAGAACAGAGTATAAAAGCACGGACCCCTGGAAACTCTCAAGGTGGGATCACATGTGTCCAGGAGGAGTAAGCGTTACCTGTTAAAGGAACAAGCCCTCAGTTTGAAACAGTAACAAATAGTAATATATAGTGAATTAGTAGCCCTACCCCCTTCCAAAAAAGATCTTTTGGTTGCAAAATTTCAGTGAAATTAAAGTCCGCCGACCATGCCAAAATGCATATGTCACTGTTGTACAGTATGTAATAAAATGTACATGTAATAAACATTGCTTTAAGTGTGAAAACCAAGATTTTGTTTACTTTTTATACCCCAGCTTGAAAAGCAGGAGGGTATACTGTGATCAGAATGTTTGTCCGTTCGTCTAGCTGTACGTTCGTCTGTTCTAAACGCTTTGAGGTACGGTACCCATTTTTTCTATCCGCAATCCCTCTTTTACTACTGAATGAAATTTACTGAGACCTTCACAGAGTCTTTTTTATCAAGTGCCATTGTATATTTTCTTTTTGATCGGACGCATATGTTGGGTTTCCCAGAGTAGGACATGAACACGGCCATTTTTTCTATAATATTAAAGGGTAACCATATCTTGTCCGCAGTTCATCCTATACCACTGAAAAAAATTAAATAATACTTTTACAGATTTTTACATAAAGCCACCATGAACTTCCTATTTTGTATTTTGATCTATGGAGAGATCGACTATAGGCATTTATGCCTGCTATAGAATCCAAGTCACTGAATAAAATATATATATCAAACTAACTTCCTATTTTACTTTTTGTTCTGATATATATTTCAAGTCTCCCAGTGTCAAACATGAGCTTTGTCAGTGGTACTTATTTGACTATTTTGAAATCCTTACCGTTTTTAACATTGGGATTGTAAGTTGTGTTACTATATCCTGTCATTCTTTTACAGTACTGGTCAGTGGTACAGTAACACTTTTCTAAACAGCCAAATCCATTAGAACCATAGGTACACCATATGTACAAACTTCACAGGCTGTAATATCAATAGATTACTAGTTTAGGTATTTTGAACCTCTTACTAAATCCTTCTAACTTTAGGACTTTAAAAAGTTAACACTTAAGAAAAGAATTGCACAACTTGAAGTATACAGAATATTAAACATTATACATGTATTTTCAATATTTAGACACTTAATAATGACGTATTATGTCACACTTAGTTACATTTATGTACATGTTGTGTATCTTTAACAAACGATATGGAAAAGCAAGGATAGACGGCACACAGTCTGAAAGGCAACAATATTTACAGCAAATAGCAAATTGGAATTATTTTCTTTCAAATTGAAAATTTGTTTTGCAAGTTGTGATTTTATGAATGAAGGTTTTACTTACCATCTAGAAAATATACATAAGGATTTATCTCAGTTTACCAAAGTCAACTCGCATTTAAATAAGCGCTTTACTGACTCAGATTACTTACTTTCTCTACCTCTTATCAGTTACTGTAGGTCACTAAATTTTTGCGACACCTTATTTTCGCGAAATAGTCATTGACTCTTGATTAGAGAGACAAAATTTTCACGAATTGTGGTTATTGCTCTATATAATCTTATGGAATACTATTATACGCGAGAATTAAATTTTCGCGGGCACATTGTCTCGCGTAATTACACGAAAATAAAGTTCTCGCGAATAAAAAGTGATTTACAGTATATCTGCGACAAACATGTCACAATAACTGCGGGGAAGAAGGGAGGGTAGTACTATATGGTGAATAAAACCTTCATTCATGAATTTACAACTTGAAAAACAATTTTCAAATTCATTTCATTCGGTTTTACTTACCACCTAGAAAATATACATAAGGATAATTTCAAAGCCGTACCTAAAAATAGGCTGGTGGGTATCTTTCATCTTTATAAATTTTCTCTTCACTTCATAAACTATAGACATGAAACTACATTCTCATAACGACTATGGACAAACATTAAATATATATACAAAAAACTCAAACATACTGAAATACATATCTTGCAACTCACAAAAAAAAATAAACATTACTGCTTTAATACTGCTACATCTACATCTTTCATATAATATTTTTTGAATGTAGACTCTGACTTCCAATCTGCAGAGTTCAGAATAGAAGACATGCTTGCTCCATTTAAAAGTGCCAACAGAACGTGTTGAATGACCTTTCACCTCAATATTTTCTTCATAAGCCATTTTGACGGTATCGACTAGCCATCTTGATATTGTCTGTTTTGTAACAAATTAATGAGGACTATTTAATGATAGAAACAACTTGGTTTCATCTTTATCCTTCAAAACTTGTCTGAAGTTTTCTGTTCTTTTCAAATAAAAGGCTAATGCTCTTTTAGGATCTAACTTTTTATTTTCTGAAAAAGTTGGTACAAAAATCTTGACACGAAAATGATTCGTTTGATCTTGTTTTGACAGTCCTTGTCTCACAAAAGTCACACCTCTGTTTGTTACTATCACAGCTACCTCGTTTAACTTCAGGGAATTGTGTCTTGGGTGCGATAGGACATACTTCTTCATTTTCTTCCATCATAGTGTTACGATGGTAATAGATTTAAAAGATTTCACAAACGATATCGACTGTTTGGCGCAGAAAAATAAACTGATTAGAGGAAGAGGAAATAAGCATGTTAAGGACTAACCTGAGTCAGTAAAGCAGTAAAGCACTTATTCAAATGCGAGTTGACTGTGGTAAAGGTAGATAAATCCTTATGTATATTTTCTAGGTGGTAAGCAAAACCGAATGAAATGAAATTATTTAGCTAGGAACTACACTAATACGTTGGAATTTGTATGTTTATCTCTTTGCATGCCAATCTAACTTACTTTTCCACACTTTTTAACTTTCGTAGATATTAAACTGTTTTTGGCTTGAGGTAACAATTGTTGGTAAATGACAAATCTTACTTCTGTTATGCTCCCGCAAGGATTGCTATAATTATACAGGTATATTTCAACTACTTTGCAATATATTTGTTAAATGCAAGAGTGAATGTGACCATTTTGGCTACGATGTCTAGGGATGAAAATAGTACAATTCTTGATTCATGGTTCTTCATTGTGACATTTGTGACTTAGATGTCTGTAAGACGCCCATTTTTAACGTGATTTAAATCATTTACTTGTCAAATGTAGTTAAATAGCATGAAGCTACCTAGTAAAAGTAGAAAATACTTTTTTGCGTTATTTTTTGGTATTTAGAAACTAACTAGGGTGTGGACTGTAGGCAATTAACTGACCTTATTTAAAACAATAATGGTTGAAGTGGGCAAAATTATAAGATATATGTATCTTGCATCGTCAAGAAATCAATTTACTTCTGAAAATAATCCACCGCCTAGATAATAAAATGATTGCATAAAGATTTATGGAATTAAAAAAATGTTTAAGTTTTGATAATTGCATGATAAGTACATGTACATTTAGTTGTGCGTGTATAAATACATGCACAAGAAATATGTTTTTCTTAGAGAACAAGGTACCGTTTCAAAACAAATTGGCCCTGTGTTTTTATAAAATATGGAAGTGATGTAAGAAATTAAAATGCATCCTTTCTGAATTATTGAAATTGCATGAAATAAAAACCTACAAATTGTTTTTCTTGTATAATCTCCTAAATGCTGATTGTGATGTCATTAACTTGTGCATTTTCCGTACTCTCTTAAAAAATTGCTAAGACCTTAAGGGGGATGTACGGCCACCTTTAGTGAAGTGAGAGCAAAATGTAAACATTTCTTCAAATGGCTAAAATACATTATATTTTGATCAAATTTTAAGTCTTTTTGATAAAGATACAATAAATATGCATAACCGAATGCATATTGTGCATATATAATCTATACTTTTGCAGAAAAATGCTTTTGATATGCTCCTTAGAACTGCGCAGCTACAGAATTCAGCAAAGCCTTAAAAAATCCAAAAAAATACGCAAACTGTGCATTAATGTTCTCTCTACAACCATTTGTTGAGAAAATGTCTAAATTTTGCACTTTTAAATGATAATTTCAAGTTCAAAACAATGTATCGTTGTCTTCAAAAAGAGTGTAAAGAACCATGAAAGTAGTTCATGGATAGCAGCACGTGGTCTATTTTTAGCACAGAATTTTGTTTTCCAGACCTCTTCTTCCTATGGAGGGACATAACAATCTTTAAATGTAGAAGAGAATTACAGTTGCAAAATATTTCAAATACTAAAGTAATATGAGGAAATGTGTTATAGTGTTTCTTGAAGTAATTTATTTAATATTATTATCGAACAGTTATTAAATAGTGTACGTATTGATATAAAAAAATCTTAAACTCTTTGATTCCAGGTAAGGAAAAATGAGCACCATCAAAGTTAAAAATTAAGAGTTTGTAAGTTTGCCACAGATAACTTATAATATCTATCAAAAGTTTAATTATCACCATTGA
>NW_026941617.1:0-13557 GCF_032062105.1 Saccostrea cuccullata
ATCGTTTATGTTTTCCAAACACGTCTTTCCAGAAAATCCATTCAAACACGTGCAATGAAATCCATTTATAAGGTCTGTGCAAGTTGCATTATTTTGACAAGGGGAGGATCGACACTCATCTAAATCAATTTCACATCGTGTGCCTAAAATAAACAGCATCCCATGCAAGCAACGTAAAACAAATATTTAAAAAAAAATCAAAATTATTTTTGAATACATGATGGGTTTTGATGATTGGCATACCAATGACTCATTACTGATAACTATGATCAAACGAAAACTCGTTATTTAAGATGAATTACAAAATAATGATAAAACGTGCGAAAATCAGGTTGTCAAACTATCCTTTCTATATAAAACATTCAGTGTTTATATTAACTGCATCTCTTTTAGTTCAAAAGGACACTCATATTAGGAGATAACGAACAGTATTCACGATAAAAAAAATTCCATAAAACAGTACACAATAGGAGCAGAGTAAACACGGACCTCCGAAACATCAGAGGTGGGATCAGGTTCCATGGGGGAGTGAGCATCGGTCACATCCGCCGTGTGCTCCTTGTCATGATCGGGAAATAACAAAAAATCTGTCACCAATTTAGTGTGTAAATAATGAACTAACAAATTGTATGAAAAAACGTCAGTCAGAATTCGACTTAATGATAAACTGTATTTGCTGACAAAGTCATTGTATCGACCATAGAACTTACAAAATGATGATTTTAAATAAGACTGTTGAAATTCTTGTTTCACCAACTTGTTTGTCAATAATTAAAATAAATTTATCTCGTTTTAGAAATTGTGTGTACGTACACTGACTCTGCCGTATCGAATCAGCTGAGATGTATAAACTATCTATGCTGGTGATGAAGGTATTTTGCTTCATATTAGTAAGGAAAGAGAAATTATTTATTTTTAATCGTTTTATTTGCGCTTTTATGCAAAGAATTTACAAACTTCTTTGGAAAACTTGTAACTATTTTAAAATTGTGACGCAATATTAGTCAGGTGTATGACGTCACTGATACATCAATGGGAACGCGTATTCAACCTGAATAATACTGCCAATCTTACGTTTAAAGGCGAAAATGAATTCTATTTTGAAAATAAAGTAGTAATTTTTTGTTAAATAATTTTATTTTGTGTATATATTCTAAATATTTCAGTAGGATTTCGATAGTAAGGTGTTTAGCAGATTTACCGATGCCACGGGAGATAACTCTTACATCACAAAATTTCATAAAAACGTCTCTATATTTTGACAGAAAACTACTATCAAAAGTGTTTTGCCCACCAATTTTATTTTTGAAACTGAAAGACAAAATATTTCTAGATTTAGTTCAGCTTGAATTATAGTCCTGTCAAATAAGTATTGGAAATTACAGTTCTTTGCTTCTGACCTAAATTCAATGGTTTATATAGGGGAATTCAAGAACACGAAACAAAAGGATATTTTACTAAATAAGCAATTTTAAAACAAATCTTCGATTACATTATTCCATATGGACTACATTGATATTGTTTTCAATAAAATTTCAAATATTCGTCACATTCGATGTGCCGCCTATTAATACAACCCTGCCTGGTTTTTCGGCGGACTACCTCTTAACAAATGAAAAAATAAATTCATCACGTTTATCATAGAGCATGGTTGTTAGATTACCGTTAACGTCTTTTTCAAGTAAAATATCCAAATATGAAAAGGTTGAGTAAAAATTATTTGGTACCCTTTATCTCAGTATCACCTGTATATATCGTATCGACATATCGACAGAATGGAAATTACCATTGATAATTGACAATACGTCGTCGATATATCTAAATGTCGATTTGAAGGCCACAGCAAGTGTTTTCTTCTTTTCACGCGTAAGATTTTGGACAAATTATGCTTCATATGAATACAAAAATAGGTCTGATAATAACAGGGCGCAGTTAGTACACATGGATTTTTTAATAGATTGTTGGAATATTTGTCTCCAAAACAAAATATATGTTGTCATCAGAAATTCGAGCATCTTTTTGATGTTAACTTCCGAGTACATAGGCTTGTGTGTACAATCAAGATATTTTTAGCAAAATAATTTCGCAAAAAACACCGGAAAGAACAATGGCAAAGTAAGTAAATTTACGAGTTCCATTTTTATTGAAAAGCAGCTGTCAATGATACCAAAAAGCCTGAATTTTAATGAATCGTGGAAATAGTGTATAAATTTGAAAAGTCGAAAATTTTAATCTGTTGACTTTGGTAAAATCTTGTGATTTCAAATTGCCCATTACTATAGCATCCCCAATTTTTCTTTGTATACAGCCCCGCGCAGTTTTTAAGTTTATATGGTTTTTCGCACAAATTAAGGTCACATTCTTCTCGCAATAAAATTAAGGTCACTTTTTTCTTGCAGTGAATTTCAACTTGGTTCAAAAGAACGCGATACAATGACTGCTGCATTTGACGAGAAACCGTGAAAAAAACATATTGAAATTATCACAATCCATCAGCCATGAACTTATTAAAATCCTACCAATAACTTAAAGATAAACACGCTATAAACGCTATTTCAATATTGCTGATTTCCAAATATACTACAACGCAGAGGATGTCCATAGGTCTACTGGGCTTGAAATTGAGACCTTCCAAAATTATAACAATTGTGTACAGGGCATAAACACGGACCTCGTAATATTGGCGAGGTAGGATCAGGTGTCCAGGAGGATTAAACATTCCCTGATGACCGGTCACACCTGCCCTGAACCCCATATAAGTATAAACACATAATAGCCAAAATGCAACGGGATCTTAGGTTCTCTTTGCTAACACGCTTATTATAATGACCGAAGAATTTTAATTTTTAAAGAAATAGTTTAAATACTGATGTTATGGAAATCAATGTCATCAACTAGTCAAGCTGCTTTAAATTTTGGGTCGGCTAATTTTTTTTACATTTACAGTAACAATATTGATAAGCATGAAAACGACAAAATACATATTGAAAGCAAATTGGAAACACATATATCTGCAAAAGAATTTCCATTCGCAAAAGCAATAATACACATTTTAATAACTGATTCGTATTCAGATGATTATATGTACTAACCGTTGAATCCGTCCGCACAGACACAAAGAAAGCCTCCGTGTGAGTTGACACAGGTGGCGCTATTTACACAGGGTGAACTGAGACAGTTGTCAATCTGGACATGACATAGTGTCCCCTGCCAGCCTGCAACAAAGTTTTATCCTACATTTTAATATTTTTCATCTATTTACGAATGTCTTCTCCCTAATATGATACATGGCGGACCCCCGACTCTCTTCATAGTACTCAGGATTTTTTTTTTTTTTTGGGGGGGGGGGGTTATTGTCACTAACTGTCTTTTATTAGCTCTTCTGAGCCAAAGGCTCAAAGAGCTAATGCTATGGCCATTTGTGCGGTGTGCGTTAACTTTTTAGAACATGGGCCATAACTCAAGAACCCCTCGGCCAATCAGTGTCAAATTTGTCACAGGGTATCCTTGGCCCAAGGGCTACCCTTTATACTAAATTAAGGGTTGGGACCTTTAAACAAGGGGAGATAATCAGGAAAACAAAACCAAAAGTACTGGTTGCTAAAAAATCTTCTCCAGAACCACCAGGCAGATTTCCATCAAACTTACATACAAGGATCAGGATATGTTGAAGATTAAAAAGTGTTCAAGGCATGACCCTCGGGCAAAGGGCGTGGTCTCAAGGTCACTTCAAAGTTGACCTAAATTTACAAATAATAAAAACGTTTATATTTTGCTTACTATTAGGACTAGGATCATCAAATCTTGTAAGTTGATGCATCTCAGGACTTCACATCATGTTAACTCAAAAGTAGGTCACGGTGACCTACTTTTCAAATTTTGTGGGCATTTGTTTTCAAATTGATTTGAAGGCATATTTCAGGCACTTTAAGGCCTATGATCATCAAACTTTGTCAGTTGATGCATCTTGGGTCCTTGAACAACGTCAGCTTAAAAGTAGGTCACCGTGACCTACTTATTGAACTTTATGACTAATTCTTCTTAAAACATTTAATCCAATTATTTCAGACACTGAGAGGTTTAGAATCATCAAATCTTCTTAATTGATGCATCTTGGGACCTTAAAACATATTTATGAAAAAGTAGGTCACTGTGACCTACTTTTTGAATTTTGCAGGCATTTGTTTTCGAATTGTTTAAAAGGCATATTTTGATTACCTTCAGACCTAGGATCATCAAACTTGGTCAGCAGATGCATCTTGTGACTTTGAAAAATGTCGACCAAAATATAGGTCACGATGACCTAGTTTCAACATTTTATGGCTATATTTTAGTATCTTAGGTATTTATTGGCTTAGAATCATCAAACTTTGTGAGTTGATGCATCTTGGGTTTTCAGAGAGTAACAAACAAAAAGTAGGTCACGGTGACCTACTTTTGACATTTTATGGCTATATTTTAGTATCTTAGGTATTTATTGGCTTAGAATCGTCAAACTTTGTGAGTTGATGCGTCTTGGGTTTTCGGAAAGTGATGACCAAAAAGTAGGTCACAGTGACCTACTTTTGACATTTTATGGCTTTATTTAAGTATCTACGGTACTTATTGGCTTAGAATCATCAAATTTTGTAAGTTGATGCATCTTGGGTTTTCGGAGAATGATGTCCAAAAAGTAGGTCACTGTGACCTACTTTCGACTTTTTATGGCTATATTTTAGTATCTTAGGTATTTATTATCTTAGAATCGTCAAACTTTGTGAGTTGATGCGTCTTGGGTTTTCGGAAAGTGATGACCAAAAAGTAGGTCACAGTGACCTACTTTTGACATTTTATGGCTTTATTTAATTATCTACGGTACTTATTGGTTTAGAATCATCAAATTTTGTAAGTTGATGCATCTTGGGTTTTCGGAGAATGATGTCAAAAAAGTAGGTCACGGTGACTACTCTCGACATTTTATAGCTTTATTTAAGTATCTATGGTACTAACTGGTTTAGAATCACTAAACTTTGTTTGTTGATGCATCTTTGGTTTTTAAGAGAATGTCGATCAAAAAGTAGGTCATGGTGACCTACTTTTGAATATCTCAGGTACTTTTTGGCTTAGAATCATCAAACTTTGTCAGTTGATGTATCTTGGGTTTTCAAAGAATGTAGACAAAAAAGTAGGTCATGGTGACCTACTTTTAAATATCTCAAATACGTATTGGCTTAGAATCTTCAATCTTTGTTTATTAATGCATCTTGAGTCCTCAGAAAACTTCAATCTTAATATAGGTCACTGTGATGTACTTATGTTTTTTATAGTTTTATCATTAAAAATATTTTCAGTCATTATTGGCTAAGAATCATTAAACTTTGTCAGTTGATGCAACTTGGGTCTTAGGATACTTAAGTTTAGAGATTTCAAATAGAAGTGATAGACTGTACAATTTATCAGAAGAGCGATTCAAGGCCCTTGGGCCTCTTGTTTATTTTATCAAAATAAGTATACACCTATATATGAAGTCATGTACTTTAATTTGGAATAAAATTCAGACAAATTATAATTAAGTGAGTATGCACCGATATCTACGTTCTATTACACATAATTATATAAACTTTCCTGTATTAAAAATCAGAACTTACATTTTTAACACATTTCTGATGTCCCTTTTCTATGCTGCTTAAATTAATATCTTATTTACATGTATCTTTAAATTATTTAAATTATTTGAACCGATTTCCACTCTTTATATTACAAAAATCAAGATATCCTCTCCATTTAAACATATAAATGAACCTTATTTACCTTTTGAACACGTTCATTTTCTATGTAACAAAATATATAATTTACCATTTTTAAAAATATTGATGACATCCACTGTTGATGAAACGAAAAACTATTTACCTTTCAAACATATTTTAGATCCCGTATTGGGGTCACAGGTATAGTGTCCGAAACGATCGTCACGTGACTGACAGAAAGTGGCACAGTTTTCCCCATAATAATCCTGGTCGCAGTAAACCTTCAATCTTAACCATAACCTGCAATTAAAAAGGTGTATTTGATGAAACTTAAATTACAATGGAGTATATCTGGCTTGTATAATAAATGTGGAGATTATTCAGCGGTCTGTTTCTTTTCTTTTTTTTTTTTTTTTTTTGAGAATGTGATCTCAGAAGGAACTGTTACCTGTCTTTGAAACTGAATGTACTTTATACTCACATTTCTTCTTTAAAATATTGAACTTGAAACTTGAGAGAGAAATATTGAAATATAAAACATTTTCATTTACCTGCACATATGGCCATAACAAATTTTAACCTTTCCCTTATTTTCCAGGGTTATTTTATTCCAAATGCAAAATTAATTTCAATAGAATATTCAAAGTTCTTTATATCTTATCATAACCAAACTTTGCAAAAAGTAGATTGAGTTGTGTCCATTTGCTGGCCCAACCAAGAATGTCAGGTTTTTCATGTCAAAGTTACAAATCAAAAACCTACGAAGGGTTATGTAAAATATCTCATGGTTTCACCCCAAAGATGGCCACCAAATGACACGGATTTTGAAGTCTTTGCTCCCTGTCCAGTTTTCGGCTGTACATACAGAGGTCATAGTGTAAAACTCACAAGGTCAAGACCAGAAATCCATACGTTTATAGAGGATGTACAGGTCACTTGTATTATAAGGTTTATAAAAGCTTACGTTGTGCGTGAGCTGAGAGTGTACGGTACTAACGAAGCGGAAGTGACGTTGAAACCAGGAATAGTTCTATAAATAGCAGCCAGGAAGTCAACGTAATCATCGCTGTTGTCGTCAACATCCCATACTTCTACCTTAATCTTAATGCCACCCTGCAAAGGAACTTTTAATTAAAAATTCTAAACGGTGTTATTTAATTCATACCAATACATACATCATTAAATATCACAGGTATACGATTTTATAATTAAGACTTACCGGCCATAGGGCGAAGGGAAATATCATTGGGTTTGCCACACCTCCTACATTTCCACCGAAGTAGTTGTTGTTATTGTTGGAAACTTCGCCTGTTGATTTTCTTCCATAAGGACACCTGTATACATTGTTGGGTCTACAATACAATCAATGCGACTGATATTCTGTGTTGAATTTATTTTAGAAGCAATATGTGTACATGTATAGACTGAAAATCAAGAACCAGAACTCTTTGAGATTGGGCAAACCATATGTTGTGTTCTTTGTAGGTCTTGCCCTTGTCGTATAATTTAGGAAGAGAAGAGTCACCTGATACCGTTTTAAGCATTACAACATTTAATGATCTTTTCAAGCAAGTTTTTTTCATCTCACCATTTGACTGACAGTACTCGAGCATTTCGGTACTTTCAGTACATTGATTTTCATCTCACCCATTTGACTGGTCCAGACAGATGGTAAATCTGTGGTCACAGTCACTTCCGCTGAAGAAGAATTTCCCGTCACACGGATGTCCGTTTCTCCCCCGGCCCCCAGGATTGTAGTAACGCACCATAGTCAAAGAGATGTGTCCGGACCCCTCACATAGCTGTCAAAAAATATATAATGTTGCAGTAATCTTCTCATTTTAGCTGTAGTATAGTAATATATACCGTAGCGTATATATTATATATTAAGCAAAAAGCCTGTAGCCTACACATCATTTTCTCAGGGATAAAAATTTAGATGAAAAAATAGGAAAGAGGAGTTGATAATAAATTTCATGCCCATTAAATACATTTAGTTGCAAAAACAAAAAATTCACATTTTTATACCTATCACATGTAATTTTTTTCAGTTGTGCTTTTTATAGCCGAAATTCAAGTGTTCTATTAAAGTCAAATAAGGTTTAATTTGCTTTTGATAAGTTCAGACTATTACTGAAATAAAAAGTTAAAGGTCCAAAATGGTAAAAAATTAATTTGAACGTAAAATAGCAATCAATGCTTAATTTAAGTCTTATCAGACAATTTCAAGAGAATCGACAGTCACAGGATTAGTGCAGGATGTCAAATTGATAACTGGAAATATTTTTGGAAGTTAAATGTATTGATAAGGAGATTTCCCTATTTTCTAAGCAGAGTAAAATATTTAATCAGTTCTCAATTTTGTTATATAGTGGTCTTCCTATCATGATATTGTCTACCAACACTGCGCCTCAGGTTAAATCTGTAACTTCACACCAGCCTACAATAACCAGAAGTCTCTGTCGAGACTGTAGCTCTACTGGTTTGTACTTATAATAAAGGAAGAAAAGTAGCAGTTGGGACATAAAACTTTACATAAAACTTTACAAAAGCAATAAATAGAGAAAATGATCCTTGATTAAGTATCTTTTTGTAACAAGATTGCAATAAGACTACAACTGTAGAAGAAGCCATTTTAATAAAATTTTACAGAATTTTCAATTTAGTTACCATATATAGTACCATAGCAACATTGTTCATCAAAAACACAATGAAAACTGATAATAATGTATCTCAGTGTAGTCTAACTTGCATACCAAATTATATTATAATCAGGCTAAACTGTATTTGTAGTTGCATTTTTGAATGTATTTCAAAGAAATTTCAATTTTTTGTAACCTAAGCAACACCGTTCATCGAAATCAAAAACCGAAACACAGAATAATGTATCTTAGTGTAGTCTACTTGTGTGCCAAGTTATATTGAAATCGGACCAAAACTGTAGGAGGAGTAGCATTTTGAATGTTTTTCACAGAAATTTCTAATTTTAGAAACCACGGCAACACCGTTCATCGAAATCAAAAACCGATTCACAGAATAATGTATCTTAGTGTAGACTACTTGTGTGCCAAGTTATGCTGAAAACAGACCAAATCTGTAGGTGGAGTAGCATTTTAAAAGTATTTCACAGAAATTTTTATTTTTAGTAACCACGGCAACACCGTTCATCGAAATCAAAAACCCATACATAGAATTATGTATCTTGGTTTAGTCTACTTGCGTGTTAGGTATTATTGAAATCAGATCAAATTTTAAAACTGTATGAGGAGTAGCATTTTGAAAAAATTGTATACAGACAGACAGAGGGACGCATTATTATCGCATAAGCTCTTCTGGTCTCTGACCAGTAGAGCTAAAAAAAGAAGACACTGGAAAATTCTGAGTTCTAACATCAACTGAACAGTATATTTCTGTTCCATTGCCGTTTATCAATCAGTGAACACCGCTTAGCATGTCCATCAAGTGCTATGTACAGATTTCTTGTGCAGAGGCTTTTCTATCAATAAAACGTACACTGTTGTATAATTGGGTTTATTAATTGATATACGATATTTCATCTACTAAATCCTATTTCAATGACTTTATACAAAGAAAAGTAATTTATGTTATGTCTTTTTTTCTTTGTTTGCTAGAACACTGTAAAAAAATAACTAGTTAAAGTCACGAAGAAAAATAGTAAATTTTACTGTCCATACAATCACTACCTTAAAAGTAGTTTTACCAGATATTTACTAGATAAGATTAATAAATTTAGAATTGATATAAGTAACTTTCACTAGGTATCTAAGTATCTATACGACCCTCGCTCCACAACTCACTATCTTAACCAGTAAAATGAAAGTTTACTAATCACGGCCAACGCTTTACGAGGCACACTAGTTAAATTCACTAGGTTTTTCTTTCAGTGAACTGATATAAACATTACAGATATTGCAGAAAATTATCCAGCTTACACTTTTTTCTGCAAGATCTGCAATATTGATTCCCATATTTATATACTAGCAACAAAAGAGACATTTTATTGATTCAAAGTTGGGTTTTAATTTTCACTTAATGCTCGGACCAAATTTAAATGAAAGTTAATTTTTGTATCAGATTTCTGAATTTAGAGCCGCAAAAGTACAAACCCAATATAAGCTTCTTCATATCTGGATCTTTTACTAGAAACTGACGTTAATGGTTATCTTTATGAAAAACGAGATGACTTTAATGCTTCAATCGTCAACTTCCTTTACTTATGAAGCAATATACCTTCATCACCTGCACATGGGTTTTATATCTCTCAGTTGATTGATACGGAAGAGAGGTTTTATGCATGAACAATTTCTAAAACGAGGTAATTATTGACAAACAAGTTGATGAAACAAGAATATCAGCTGTCTCGTTTACAGTCATCAATTCTTAAGTTCCAAGGTCGATACATTGACCTTGTCAGCAAATACAATTTATCATTAAGTCAAATGCTGACTTTTTTTCATACTGAGTGTTAGTCCATTATTAACACACTGAGTTGCACGCGGATTTTCCGTCTTTTCATCGAACATGACAAGAAACACACGGTTCGCAATGTGTTAGGAATCGATCCCAAATAGGTTGCAATTTATCTTTATTTCTCTATTCTAATTAGTAGAGAGGATTTAAGATATGAAAATGACATTGTTAATGTTACGCAAAAGCTCTTTAAGATTGCTGTTTGTTCAGACACATTAAGGGCTTCATTCATTGTGTGGTCACTAAGTAGCCATGAGTGTCCACCGGAATCAGGGGGGACAACCACTTCCTGTGTACATGTAAACACGTAATGTTGCTCGCCGCTGACTCAGGGGCAATTAACGTACATGTATCTAGCAATTTTAGCATGTCTTTTAAATCCATGATTTAGAAGAAAAACTGAAAATAGACTAACGTCGAAATTTCACATCGAAAAAAGATTCCGAAAGTTATACATACATGTATTTAATAATGAATTAAAATTTTAAGTCTGTTCCCAGGTTTGCATGGGTTTTTGCATTTGGGACAGGCGTTGAGATGGCAAATAGTTATACAGTTAAATCTTTATAACTTAAAATCAAGACAACTCCATGTTACGTCTAATTTTAAAAGTGCAAAATCCAATTATTGCAACTGTCTGACCGCCATGGTTCAATAACCTCATCATGAATCCTTAAAATAATGATAATGTTTGATTTGGTTGGTTTAATGATCATATTTTGCGATGTTACATTCGAGTGGTAGTGATGTTATCGGAAGATTAAGCTGTTAATCCGGAAACTAACGATATATATGTGTAATTATCAGGGTTCTTAATCTCCTCCACCATCCCTTGTAATGAATGAAACAAATACTACACATTACTTATTAAAGCTGTTCCGATTCCAAACTAAACAACGTAGAAAACAAGCCATTAATTATTACTAGAGCTGAGTATTATTTCTCTTATTTACCCAAGTAGATTTAGCCAATCTGTGTTGCATTAACAATTATACTAATTACTTGGAATAATGACCAAATATTATTTTATAAGAGTTTAAAGATACAAGGTATGGTCAAAATCTGAGAATTACAGTGTATATAAGGAGTAGGCTAAAGTACGGGTATCAGTAAAATATTTGAAGACAAGCTCAAAAGTCTACTAAAGATTACAAATCAAGATCAGAGCAAAGACGTTCAGACCTTAAAACATCAAATGTGGAATCAGGTACCATGCAGGTGTGAACATCCCTACCGACCTGTCATACACGCCGTGTGCCCATTGTCATGATCGTGAAATAACGTAAAAATCCGTCGACAATTCGATACTTCCTTAAATATATCGGTTATATTGCCAATAAAAGAGAAGAATATAATATTCACTCTTTTTAATAAATGATACACGGATATAGGTTAGATAAGATAAGATAATATTTATTTAAAGTCGGGTATATCAAACAAAGAACATTAGCTCTGAAGAGCTATTTTCCGACTACATAATAATACATATTACATAAAATACAACAATCATATATAATGAACAAGAAACAGCTTTTAAATTTTTACATCACACTACTGAAATATCAGTATTACTAGTAGTAGATTGAATGCCAATAAATATAGAGGAAAATATCATATAGTATATTCTATTTATACATGATACACGGTATATATGTGTATTTTAAAAATCAACAGTACACTGAGTCCGCAGTTCCATGTATCTGGATTGACATTTGAATTCTGCACTCGATGATGTATTATTTGTAGCCTACCGATGCAATGACATATATTTCAGTGATTCGAGTGTCTACATCTAAGATCTTCACAAGAGAGTCATTAGATGATAAAAGAGGGTCCAAGTGGAAAAAAGCTTTAAATCTCCACGTTGACCTGTTTATTTACTTTGACTTTAAAACACATCGTAACTACTGCGGTTTTTTTTTTTTGTTTTTTGTTGTTGTTTTTTCTTTTTTTTCCCTTTTTTTTGGGGGGGGGGGGGTGTTTGTTTTTTTTTTGTTTTGTTTTCGTTGAAATTGTACACGTTGTACATGTTGTAAGCAAGGGAAAAGATGGGATAATGTGATAACCGTAGGAAATTTTTCTCCAGAGATTTTAACAAAACACGAAAAAAAAAAAAAAAAAAAAAAAAAAAAACACAATCCTAGCTTGCCGAAGCAAGTCTTACCTATATATACAGTCTTACATCCACGTAAAACATACTGGTCAGAAGTTATCTAATTGGCCAGGTCAAATTCTCAAATTTAAAGAAAATTTGTATAGGAGGCTGATTTAAAGTGTGTTAGAGAAACAAGAACATGTGTGATACACTGATACTAGATACCATAATGTAATAAATGTTTATTCCTACACACAAGAAGAAATACGCAGAAACGTGCATGTTTTCGCACATAGGCTATTATATACGTTGATGTTGGCAGAGTACCGTTACGCTTAACATTTTTGTTATATTTCAATCAAGCTGAAAAGTCGCATCGTTACAGAATAAAACCAACAGCATTTGATGATGCTTTCCCTATAGAATTCCCCACATAAATCTGGCTGCACTTGCTGTTTCTCAATATTGATTGATTCCACTCAGCCATAATGTCTGTCATTTTTATGCCGTGCACTTTTTTTATCCATTCTAACTAGAAATCATTACTTAGGAATTTGTGTGATGTACAAGTACATGTATATAAACAATACAAAAGCATAAATACCAATAGTACGTTTTTATTCAGATGTTTATTATGATAATTTAAGCAGCCATGGAGAGGAAGATTGAGAAACATGCCTAACCGCTAGTTATTCTTCTGAGTGCATGCCATCTTACAGCCCCCTTCCCCGCCGTGTCCAGCGAGGGAGACACAAAGACATGATAGAACCCTAAGTTCTTTATCGGACATTGTTTATTTTCATTAAGAATCTCTGAGAACACATACATAATGATTACTTACCACAATAAAAGTCACGAGAAAGATCAGATGACACTCCATCGTCAGGGTAACCATCGTCAGTATATCGGATCAGAATGAGGGTCCCCTCTCCCTCCGGCAATATTTACATCTGTATAAGTGTTCGGTAAGTACCGCTGTTTCCTGTGGTGGAGTCAATGGTCGCGCGATTTAGCGAGCGCTGATGTCGACGCCGATCGCGTGAGCCCATTGGAATATTATGTATGGCCTGATTTCTTGGATAATTATTATTTTCGCAATATGTATGCCACAGCATTGCGGGAAGCAATTCTTTATTATATTTTGAGTCAATTTGTACAACAGGAAGTGTCTAATTTGGTTATTTTATTTCCCTTACAAGGAATGTACACCTTTAAATTTTTAGCTGGTATGAGTGATCGAAATAA
>NW_026941618.1:0-13246 GCF_032062105.1 Saccostrea cuccullata
TGATCAATAAACCGCTTCAATATGTGTAAAAAGACATTTGTCTAAATGATGGAGACGATAGTCACAAATACACTCGGAGTTCATCGGATGACTCGTACCTCGCACATCGAATGGAGCGTAGCGGAGTCAGCTGAGGATTGCCGATTGGCAATTGTAGTCGGATAAAAATCAATCAAAAACGATACCATTTTAAACTTTATCAATTTCTCGAGTAAATGTTGGCTGCATGAAATATAAATTGAAGTTAGACACACGCATCATTTATATTTAAAATTATATTAAATTTCAATTTTAGAATCTGAAACACGCACTGGGTAGAGTACGTTTTTATCCGAGAAGTAAAATTCGATGTTCTAAAAGATGGGACCTGTCGTTGTTTCGTTAGTAAATGATAAGTAACTTGATGAATTAAATATGAAAAACATATATTTTTACAGATTAACTTTATGTAAGTAAATATATAATGCATTTCGTAATTTATAAACGGACAGAACATTCGGATTAACAATCTTTCCAATGTTTACAAAACCTTTAATTCTACAAAACTACTCCAACCTAAATCCCCATACACTAACACTTAAACTTATATGTATAGAGCAGCTCGGTCCTCCGGGCTGCAATAAAATTTCATCTACATGTATTTCTTTTATCATGCAATACGCCAGTTTCGAGATTGCAACTCTCCTACGATGGGGGAGCAAAAAGTACCCATTTCAGCATGGAGGTAGGACAGGTTGTCTCTGTATACAAACGTGCATAAATAAAAGAACGATATTTATGGCTTTTGAAATTTATAAAATGTTTTACAAAGATAACAATGTTAAGTAGTGATGCATTTGATGATTTTATCTAGCTCAAATATGCATATTTACAAATCCACTATCAATTTGCGGGTACTTGAAAAGAAAGGAAACGTCGTAGTCTTTATAAACATAGGTAATCAGAGATTACAGAGCTCACCTCAACGAATGTTGTCTTTAAGTAAGGCAAAGTCACACAATTAACCAACAAAAAGTATACATTCCAAAAATGAAAATATTTTTAAAAGCAATTTTGATCTGATACTTTGAAATAGACCTACATAAAAAATTTAAACTACTTCTTCTTCATGAAAATGTAATGAAAATCCAGCATCTGAAGCAAATTTGAGAGTTTTCATCTCTTGATGAAGCAATTGTGCAAGTTTGGTTTATACAATGTTATATAAGCCTTATAGTTTTTGGTAATAGACCTGCAACCATAACTTTTACCTTGTCTATTATCTGAAAAATGTATGTCCAATTCAGCATCCGAAGCAAGTCCATTAGTGTGCATCCTTAGATGTATCATCCATGCAAGTTTGCTCATTATAGGGCTCATAGTTTATTGGAAATGAAACATGCATCAAAACTAACATTTTCACTCATCCACAAAAAAGTAGGTCAGATTCAGCATCCGAAGCAAGCCTGGAAGTATGCATCCTTAGATGTATCATCTATGCAAGACTGGTCATTAAAGAACTCATAGTTCCTTGGAAATGAAACCTGCACCAAAAACTTTTAACTATTCACTCAACCGGAAAATGTACGTCAGATTCAGCATCCGAAGCAAGCCTGGTAGTGTGCATCCTTAGATGTATCATCCATGCAAGTTTGGTCAACATAGGGCTTAAAGTTACTTGCAAATGAAACCTGCACCAAAAACATTAACCTGTTCGCTCAACTGGAAAATGTAGGTCAGATTCAGCATCCGAAGCAAGCCCGGTAGTATGCATCCTTACATGTATCATCCATGCAAGTTTGGTCAACATAGGGCTTATAGTTACTTGGAAATGAAACCTACACCAAAAACTTTAACCTATTCACTCAACCGGAAAATGTAGGTCAGATTCAGCATCCGAAGCAAGCCCGGTAGTATGCATCCTTAGATGTATCATCCATGCAAGTTTGGTCAACATAGGGCTTAAAGTTACTTGCAAATGAAACCTGCACCAAAAACATTAACCTGTTCGCTCAACTGGAAAATGTAGGTCAGATTCAGCATCCGAAGCAAGCCCGGTAGTATGCATCCTTACATGTATCATCCATGCAAGTTTGGTCAACATAGGGCTTATAGTTACTTGGAAATGAAACCTACACCAAAAACTTTAACCTGTTCACTCAACTGGAAAATGTAGGTCAGATTCAGCATCCGAAGCAAGCCCGGTAGTATGCATCCTTAGATGTATCATCCATGCAAGTTTGGTCAACATAAGGCTTATAGTTACTTGCAAATGAAACCTGCACCAAAAACTTTAACCTGTTCACTCAACCGGAAAATGTAGGTCAGATTCAGTATCCGAAGCAAGCCCGGTAGTATGCATCCTTAGATGTATCATCCATGCAAGTTTGGTCAACATAGGGCTTATAGTTACTTGGAAATGAAACCTACACCAAAAACTTTAACCTATTCACTCAACCGGAAAATGTAGGTCAGATTCAGCATCCGAAGCAAGCCCGGTAGTATGCATCCTTAGATGTATCATCCATGCAAGTTTGGTCAACATAGGGCTTATAGTTACTTGGAAATGAAACCTGCACCAAAAACTTTAACCAGTTCACTCAACCGGAAAATGTAGGTCAGATTCAGCATCCGAAGCAAGCCCGGTAGTATGCATCCTTAGATGTATCATCCATGCAAGTTTGGTCAACATAGGGCTTATAGTTACTTGGAAATGAAACCTACACCAAAAACTTTAACCTGTTCACTCAACCGGAAAATGTAGGTCAGATTCAGCATCCGAAGCAAGCCCGGTAGTATGCATCCTTAGCTGTATCATCCATGCAAGTTTGGTCAACATAGGGCTTATAGTTACTTGGAAATGAAACCCACACCAAAAACTGCACCAAAAATGTTAACCTGCTCCAAAAACATTAACCTGGTAATTCCTTTGCTGAAATTGCAGCATCTGAAACTTTGTCTGGTACAATAAAGCACACTAAAACCATCTTCCATGCATGTCTAATCAGTATAGGACACAGAAGTAATTAAAAAGAAAACTGCTCCAAAAAACTTAACCTTAACCTGGGACGCCGACGCCGACGCCGACACCGACACCGACGCCGACACCGACGCCGAGGGTATCACATAAGCTCCCCCCAACTTCGTTGAGGTGAGCTAAAAAGTAAACGAATTTTTTGATTGTACGAACATTTTCTAACAAAGTTAGTGTTTATTAAGCTATGAGAAGGAAAAAAATCAAGATGTCATTTAAATTCCCGACGTACAATGATCAAATGCATATGTATCGTGTTTATTAGTGGTCCATATCCCTCGTCCGAAAAGTCTCACATCCACGGATATTTTCTTTTTTGTTACGCTTTCTTGCTTTAAAAAATGACGCCTTTACATTAATTCGGTTATTCTAAAGCTGTATAGTACATCCTGAGTTATGATAATCTGGTATATCAATGATGCAACGTATCAAACATACACAGTATTAAATATCTGTCCCACCTGTATTTTTACGTGGCAACGAAACTCCCCTCCTCAACGAAAGAGCGCGCCAAGGGAGATAATCTCGAAACTTGCGTGTTGAAAACATTTATATTTATAGTGTTGCACGAAACTCCCCGAAAAGAACGAGAACAGACTGCTTGTCTGTCAGCTTTTGTTAATTGTCCAGTTGCATTTAAAAATGTTGAAATAGCACATTAAAAATATATTTTTTCAGAAAACATTTGTTTAAAGTGCTTACATTCACGAAAAATGGTGAATGTCGAACAATTACTTGTATAAAACTGTTTACAACGTGTTTATCTGAGTTGGAGGGGTGATCAAAAAGTTGGCGAACTATCTCTATATCTACAAACCCTAATTCAGAAAAGAATAAAATTTGGTATATGCATTGCCATATACAAGTTCTATAAATAGCATATGCTGTATGATATTTTGCTTCATCTTTTAACGTCATAATATGAAATTGACGTCAATATGTAGATCACTTGTGACAAAAAATGGCTGTCTTACATGTAGTTTTATTCGTTCAACGAAGGACTGTAAAAGAACCAGGTTGACTTTATGCATTAAACGACCCTGTATTTATATAAATTAATTCACTACCACCCTCGTTCCCATGTCATATATCATAATAAAGTAGACACTTGGTATTTTATCTCCTATAATAAACTTTCTTTTTGAGAATCCAGATATTGTAAAACAGGCTTTTAGAAATTGTAATGTTCTTAAAATTTGCAGAAAACATGTGTATTTGACTACATGTACCTTCACAAGAATTAAGATATAAGCACAGCCCCGATCCAAAAAAAAAAAAAAATGTTTCTGATCTTCAGAATCAGACCTTTCATAATACATGTGTATTCTCGATCAGAGGTTTTGTTCTATAAGAGATATTGAAAAAAAAAATCAACTTTAAAGAAATAAAAAGAAATTTACAGGATATGGGGAAATGGCGTATTTTATGACGTCATAATGCATTGATTGGATGGAAATTCGCGTCATAATAATGGATACGTGGTAAACAAAACTACAAGTGATAAGTAAAGCATTTACAACCTAAACTGAGCAGTTATGATTTTTTTCCTGGAATGTTTAGGGCAAAAGGAAAACATTTACATTTGAATTGATGCCAGAAACTGACCGAACAGAAAGAAACAAGTTACTTGTCTATCAGCTCTAGTGTATATTTATTTAGTTAAATTTGTTGAAATAACACAATAATTTTTTTTTTCAGAAACACAAATATCTTAATAAATGCTTTTATACCCAAAAGTGCTGAATATCGAAACATTACTTATAAAAAGTTGTTTACATTGAGTTTATCTGAATATAACCGTTTGTAGTACTCTTGAATTATGAAGGATATGGAGATAAAGAACAGTATTCAATCTCAAAGTTCAGAAAACAATACAAAATAAAAGCAGAGCAAACATGGACCCCCAAACTGTCAGTGATTGGATCAGGTACCATGGAGGAGTGAGTATCCCCTGTTGACCATGTAATCTGCTTGCTTCCACCCTATATTTTTATATCGGTAAGGTAGCTGCAGATTTGAAGGCTGCTGGTCAGAGATGGAGTCAGATATACATGTGCGACTGAAGAGCTACTAAGTATTCAAAAAAGAGCCCTCGGGCCTCTTGCAAATATTTTAGTGGTTGACACATGCTCGAAGCTCATTCCATCAAACTGCCTAGTTTCATCTTACAAATAACAGTATGAACTGCAAAACTCTCGATAGACCCATTTTTTTTGCCAAGGCGGGCTGGTTACGACAGTTTAAGGACTGTATGATTTCTGATATTGTAGAATCATATGTTTAGAATACATACCTGGAAATGTTATTTGGATGACAGTTAGAAACATAAAGAACATCGTACTTAATTGTGTACAATTTTGTTCTCATTTCGTTGCACTGCAATTCTACCTCCCTTCAATTTATTTTTTCAGGAGAAAGCTCCATCCCCATATTCCAAGAAATAAAATCGCGCTATTTTGAGTTAAGGCTATCGCAGTGTTTTGTTGTCTTGTCAATAACTCATGCTCCTATCCTCACCCTCAGAGGGTTCAATCCTTTTTTTTTTGTTATTTGAGGATGGATATTAAGGTCATCTCTTTTAATGAATTAATTACAAGTAATTCTAAGGGGGTGTATTAACGATGAACTATCGGTTTACATGTAAATAAGAGCTTTTAAAAGTTAAATAATTAATAACATTCCTTATTAGAAAAAAGTTAATTTATAACTTTCAATGTTGATTCCCAATATAAACTTCTTAAAGTAAACTCCATTTTTGATAATTCCTTAAAACTTTGTACATAAGGAAAGCAATTTACTTTGAGTGATTTTTATAGTGTGTGAGTGCGTTAGGGGACTGGGATCATGTGCAATACATTTTTGATAAAGACAAATTTATTACTTAATCAAACTTGGACCAGGGGGATACATACATATGTACTGCGGATTTCAATGACTTTGAATTTACTTATATAGATGTCGCACTTTCTTATATAATTTGATTAAATAAGAATATCAGGAGTCTTGTTTAATATCATTTTGTTAAGTTCTTTGGTCAATACAATTACCTTGTAAGCGTTTTTCATACTTTTTGTTATTCCATTATTAATACATTGAATTGACGACGGATTTTTTCCGTTACTTCCCAATCATGATTAGGACCACACGGCGGGTTTGACTGGTCAGCAGGGAATGCTCACTCCTCATTGGTACTTGATCCAAACTTTCATGTGTTTGTTCTATTTCTATGTTGTATTGCGTTTTTTCTTCATTTTTTCAATCTTGAACATTGTTCGTTATCCCCAAATAATTTGTTTGAGAACGATCAATACATTATGTTGTAATAAAATGTTTTTTTCTCGATTTGCACTTTACCATCATTGTAGACGTAATTCCAGAATATCTTTTTAGAATTTTTGATTCAGATATCTTAGTGTTGTAACTTGATTTTATTTCCTTAGATGAGGATTTCGACTAATGTTATCAAATTTCAAATTACAGTTAAGATAAATTAGAATAGATTAAAATCATTTATTATGCAAATAGCTGATGACACTTAATTAATTTATTAAACAGTTATGAATAAATTGTTCAACTTTTTGAGTAAGATAAAACTTAAACCTTTGTCTTCAGGTGAAATATATCTGCGCCTTTTTTTCACCAGTTTTTTTTTTATTTTTAGTGTTAATGATAAAAATTATCATCAACACTAGCATTAAATTCAAATGGAAAATATGTTGAAGTATGAAGCGTTACTTACCATTTCAGAAATAGATAATATGTGTGATTATTAAGTATGATTTTGGTTAGGTAAATAGAGATAACAGAAAATTTTTACCTCACAATAAAGCTAAACGTATACGATATATGAAAATAATATTTGCAATCATACCAATCTAATTCTCTTTGAAAACATACTTAAGCGTTAATTCTTCAATCAAAATGTATATCAAAATGATTTTTTTATGCTTGTAAGATAATATGCATCTATCAACAACAGTTATCTTCTCAGTATCGTCCTTCAATCTTTTTTAAGAAATTAAACGCTAATTAAATGGTTTTAAACAATTCCGCATCTAAAATTTCTGTAACAACTAAAAAAAGTATATGTTTAGATATAGAAATATTTCAATTTAATTTACTTAGTTTAAAGGAACTGATTATAAATGTTTAAGGTAAACTATACTAATTAATTAATTAAAGTATGTGCAATAGACGCTTAAATAATTATCTATACGGTACAACAGATTGTTTGATTTGACTATAAATAGGTCCTCATTTATAAACCCTGTAAATTCTGACAGAGACAATTACTTATCACGGTAAAATGTCACCAAAAAGTTATCTCTCTTATCATTGGAATGTTTCGCATTGAATTGTTTTGATTACAATCCAGCTTATCTGAAACGGAAAATTATCATAAAAAGTTTTCTCTGACATTGTGTAATTATTGCTAAACTCTTTTACGTTACGTCATATGTTATCCACAATTGGTAGAAATATTTTAAAAATAAATCCAAATGATGTTTATTATTTTTATAAATATCACGATTTACTAGTATTAATACCCTTTCCAGCTTTAAAGATGCAAAAGGCGGATCACAAAAGAAATAAAATTAAGTTAGTTACATAAAAATCACTTAATATGTTCTGTAGTGACATTTTCTGTAAAAATGGAGCAAACGTAAAAACAACCTAGAAATTCAACTCTGATTATATATATGCTCTTTTTGGTGACCATGTCTTCCAATAATCTATTGGAAATCCCATGGGTATCAATTGCACCCTGTTATAACCAGACCTATTGTTTTGTATTCAGATGAAGCAGACTTTGTGCAAAATCTGCTTTAAATGTCGAAAACACTTGCTTCAACTCGATATTTAGATATATCGACAACGTTTTGTCGATTAACAATGGTAATTTCTATTCTTATGTCGATACGATATATCCTGGTGAGCTTGAGATAATAGAGTCTGACACATTAGTTTTATATTTGGATATTTTACTTGACAAAAGCGTTAATGGAAATCTAATAACATAGCTCTATAGCTATGTTAAACGTGATGACTTTAACTTTTCTATTTTAAACTTCCCTTACTTATGCAGCAATATACCTTCATCACCAGCATACAGAGATTATGTATATCAGTTGATTCGATACTCAAGAGTATGCTCTACGTATGAACAATTCCTAAAACGAGGTAAATTAATAACAAACAAGTTGATGAAATAAAGATATCAGGAATATCGTTTAAATTTATCATTTCGTAAGTTCTATTGTTGATACAATGACTTTGTCAGCAAATACAAGTGATCTTTGAGTGAAATACTGACTGACTTTTTCCATTCTTAATGTCATTCCATTATATATATACATTGAATAGAAGACGGTATATTCGTTATTTCCCGACCATGACTAGGAGCACAAGGCAGATCTGATAAGTTGGCAGGGGATGCTCTTTTCTCTATGGCACCTGAATACACCTTTGATGTTTTGAAGGTCAGTGTGTGCCCTGCTCTTGTTTTGTATAGTTTTACGGACTTTCGATCTTGAATACTGTTCGATATCACCAATTGTTTCCAAATTATGGTTTTATATTTTTCATTGCTGAAAAGAAATCAATTTGAAAAGATAGGTAGTCCTTCTTGAAAATGACGTTTTGGGGAAGTAGATAACGATGTAGTTTTATGTTTTACCCAGGAAAAATCCTATATAACCTCGAAAAATGTCAGAGGAATACAAAATGAAACGTACATGTGAGCACAAATAGTACAGGCATTGTATAAGTGACAGAGACTCTATATTTGGTGAGAATAATATGGGAAGAATCGATTTAACTGTAAAAACCTGAAGAAAACTTTTAAAAGTTGGAACTTTAAGAAATTCGAAAGACCTAGGCTCTTCAGAGTTCCTTATCTTGCGAAAGGAAAGTTTAGTACTAGTAAAAGAAATTAAAATCTTATCAAAGAGAATTGCACAACGAGAGCAATTCTTAGAAAATAAGTGTCAATTATTAGATAAAGGAAGTAATGAATGGGTATAGAACGATACTATTTGATATGTGTATGAATAGTATTTTTTATGTCCCCATAAGCGAAGTATCGGTGTATACAGCTTTTGATGTGTCCGACCGTCTGTCTTTCTAGCTGTCTCACTGTCTGTTTGTCTGTTTGGCCGTAAAAACTTTAACCTTGCCCATAACTTTTGATTTGATGGAGCTATGATATTCATATTTCACATATGTTTTTCTTTTGAAAGACCTTTTTCTGGGTACCACCAAATTTGACCTTTTGATCTTGACCTTGGTGTACGACTCACTTTTAGACAAACAGTATGAACTTGTTCTTTGTCCTTATCTTTTGAACAGTAGATACCAAGACAATTATACTTTACATAAATATTTTCTGTGGAAAGACCTTTCATTGGGTATCAGCAATTTTGACGTTTTTGACCTTGAAGTTCTCTGTACTCATAAAAATACTTTAACTTTGGCTCTAACTTTTGAACAGAAAATGCTAGGGCTTTCATACTTCAAATATCTAATCTTTTTAGAAAGACGTTTGATTGGACACCAAGAACTTTGAAAATTTGACCTTGACTGCGGAGTTTTACCTACTTTAAAAATAAATCCTTGACCAAAAATGTTGAATGTTTATGACTAAGGCTTTCATTCTTCACATATTTGATCCTTGTGGCAAGACCTTTCATTTGATACCAAAATCATTACCCATTGACCTTGAAGTTTGACCCACTTTTACACACAAATTCCAAACTTTTACTTGGCCCTAATTTTTAAACGGTAGATACTAGGAATTTCGATTCACTTTTCAAATATCAATTCTTTTTGGCAAAATCTTTCATTTGAAGCCAAGAATTTTGACTTTTGACATTGACCTTGGGGATTTCTGTACTTACCAAAAATTTTCACATTGGTCATGACTTTGAACAGTAAGGGATAGGGCTTTCATACTTCAAATATGTACTCCTTTTAAGAAGACCCTTAATTTGAAATCAACAACTTTAACCCTTTGACGTTGACCTTAGATTTGAACCTAATTTTTACAAACTTTAACCTTGGCCATAACTTTTGTATAGTTTGGACTAGAGCTTTCATATTTCACAAATGTAATTCTTGTGACAAGGCCTTTCATTAGATATCATGAACCTCTACCCTTTGACTTTGACCTTGGACCTTCTTTTGACCTTCATTTTACAAACTTTAAACTTGGCCATAATTATTTATCGGTAAGGGCTAGCGCTTTCATACTTCTCACATGTAATCTTTGAGACAAGGGCTTTCTTTAGAAACTTACAATCTTGACCCTTTATCTTCGACCCTGGAAGTTGTCCTACCTTTAAAAATGTTAACCTTGGTCATAACCGTTGAACAGGTGTTGCTAGGGTTTCATATATCAATTTGTATTTCTTCTGAAAAGGCCTTACTTTAGGTACCAACATATTTGATCTGCATTTGAGAAAGATTAACCTTCGCTATATTGCCATCCGTGGGCATCAGGGTTCCACAAACACATCTTTTTTTTATTATTTTTTTTTAGAAATTCTTGACACTATGTTTTGACGTTACATTGCCGTTACGTGTGCTCCGCGAGTACATAATATGTTGATTTTAAAATGAACTAAATTCATTTCTTCTAATTCGAATGGTATGAAACAACATAAACAAAGCAAATATTTTTACACTTTATATTTTGCTTACTTTAAATTTCCAGGGAGAAATATAAATTAGGTTAACATCGTTAACGAACATTTGGAATGTCCCTCGTATACACTTGTATATCTATATTTATGGATAATTCAATATAAAGTCTCAGCGGTCGGAATTAAATACATGTACTTAAATAAATAGGAATACATGAAAACCTTTACTTAAGCATTAGGTCTTTGATTCAATCTCCAGAAGCTTTAGGAAATAAAAAAACGTGTTAACATAGTAACTTACACAATAATTCTGTGGTAAAACCAGTAATGATGCCCGTACCCGGGTTCGTACTCACAAGAACGAAAACAACACTCCAGAGTTAGTCAAATATTACTTAGTGAACATTTAGACGTGCAGAAAAACGAAATTTACGCGTACGATATCTCCGTTTTATAGATTAGTCACGAATCTGTATTTTTAGATGTTAAAAAGAAAAACATTTCATTTGTGCGTTTTGTAAATAAATAAATATCTACCTATTTAATTATAGAGAATTCTCTTAATTTCTACTATCCATTTTTATTATATCTTTTCCATTAATCAAATCAATACAAATAAAACTCTAATATGTCCACTTATATCCCAACAAAATCACGTATAGTATCGTAAGGAAAATCAGGTGATGTAATATAAAAATAAACGTATATATCTATATAGTATGAGACCAGACACGTTATCTTTTCTTAAAGCACGGTCTTGATAAATGTACATTTGAATATTTAAGTAGCAATCTGTGATACAGATAAAGAAAATACAATGGGTATACAAATAAAGGTATACAAAATCCTTTATGTATAACTGGAAACACCGATCTCAATAAATTAACAACCTAATGAAGTTTCTACCATTTCTTGGTGAGTATAAACGAAAACTTTTCGTTTTCATTTAGTAAATACATTCTATTAAGACTACATCATAAAGGGTAAGTTGGTGCTGTGTATATGCGTTTTGCAAGAAATTTGAATTTATCTCTAAAGGTACATAATATGTTCACTCAAAGAAATCTTTTTTTTTTCTAAACTGACAGTAATTTTTGGTGTTTTGTTAAAGAAGGATAAGGAGATAACGAACAGAATTCAATATCAAAGTCCAAAAACAATACAAAATAGGAGCAGGGGAACTACGGACGTCCGAAAAATCAGAAGTTGGATCAGGTGCCATGGAGGAGTGAGCATCCCCCAATTGACCTGTCACAAAAGCTGGGTGCTCTTTTTCGTGATCGGGAAATAACAGAAAGATCCGTCGTCGATTCAGAATAAAAATAATTGATTTACAATTAGTATGGAAAAGCGTCAGTCAGCATTTGACACAATGATAAATTGTTTTTGCAGATAATCTTGTTGTATCGACAATAGATCATACGAAATTATGACTTAAAACGAGACTGTTAATATTCATGTTTCATAAATTTGCTTGTCAATAATTAACCTCGTTTTAGAAATTGTTTTTACGTAGAGCATGTTCCTTTGTATCTAATCAACTAAGATAAATATACTCCGTTTGCAGGTGATGAAGGTATGACGATAAACCGTCTTTTTTAAGTAAAACATCAAAGTATGAAACATATGTGTCATACTCTGATGTACTTTTTATCTCAAGCTCACCAGGATATATCCAATCGGCGTAGGAATGGAAATTACCATTGATGATTGACAAAACATTTTCGATATATTGAAATATCCACTTGAACGCCCAAGTTTTTTCCTCTTTTCACGCATGAGATTTAAGCAAACAAAGATCATTATTAATGTATTTTTGTAAAAAAAAAATTATGATTTGAATAAAATCATTATTAATAATCAATGTAATTTGTCGAATATCAATGTCAATTATCATTAGAAAATTAAGTGAAATTTTGTTGCATTATCCAACATTTGAGTACAAACTTTGCAACATTATTTTTTTTTCGTTATTGATAAATATTTTCAAAAGAGGTCATCAATTCAAAATATGTGTCCTACCCTTTTGATAGCTAGATACCATACTTAAACTCAGGGAAATATAGTAGACTTTGAAATTAATCTTGGACCTCTTCTTGCGATTGAAAGGAGAAGATTGAGCTCGAAACTCCAAAAAGCTCAAGTAAGTATAAGCAGTTCAGTTATATAGGGGAGTGTTTAGTATTTGATTCTCTTTTTTAAGTAGAATTATAAAATCAGGAATTTCTGTTTATTGTACATATATTTACGGCCTGTTTCCGAAAGTACATGTGATTAAAAAATGAACTAGGATATTCATGTATTTACTTAAACGTTTATCAAGTATATATATATATATATATATATATATATATATATATATATTTACACATTGTCTGTTAGTATTTGTAAGCATGCGATTGCACAAAACCAAACCAAAAAAAAGTGTCCATGATATATTGCCGATCACTTGCATCCATGAAATCAAAGGGTCTCGTGTAGGATATGGTTGCCTTTTTGGGCTTTGGAATACATCCTTTCTCTCTTATACTATAGTAATCCTCCCGTTCAATATACAAGTATGTAAATATTATCTGAAGAAAAAAAACATGGA
>NW_026941619.1:0-13486 GCF_032062105.1 Saccostrea cuccullata
TTCTATTTTTATTACAACATTTATAAAGACAAAAGGAGACATTTATAAATACAAATCTTTCGTAGAAATATTTATTGAGTGACAAAGGAAAATGTTGGGCCATTATTTTCGGTTTCATCAGTTTAGGGAGATGTTAAAAAGTAATTTGGATAATGCATTTTCAGTGTTGAATCAATTTACGTAAATTTGTGTTCATCGCCTTTGCATCCACTTGCTCGCAGATTCGTCATTCACAAATCTGTGCTGTTCATCGGCATGCCAACTGTCAGTAACCGGATATGACCCCCGACCCCATCATAGACTGGTCGTGTGTTCCCTTCAATTTATCTCAGACTCTGAGAGTTACATAATGTTTGTTTAATGTTATTGAAAACTTGAAGTATTCCTTAATAGCAAGCGTCAGTTAGAACTTGGAACCAATCCAAATTGAAATCTTTTTTGGGAAATGTGAAAGTTCTGTCATTGTGAAGACCAGTTACTGATGTATTGTTGAGTTTGTGAAGTCGCTCTTCCTAAGTTATCAACTGACAGATCTAGTGTGGCATTATGTGTGTACGTGATTCAACCTTACAGCTGGGAGAAAGAAAATGTTTACATTATCTGTTTTAAATGGTTTTCATTATTTATATTAATTTATAAGTAATCAATGAGATAATATAATTAATTTGTAAATATTTATACATGTATACCATGTATATAGGCTGTGAGAAGCTTCTTACAACAACAAGTATATATTCCATACTGTTCTTACAACTATATCTGGCCATTACTGTCAAAAAAACATCTATTTTATTGTGCGTCTCTAACTAGTATTTTCTCATTGCAAGGAAAATCGCCATTGAATGTTTAGCTAGCGAATTCGTGCAAACCATTTTTACTGTGATATGCTGTGTTTTATATTTGGGGAAAGTGCGAGTTAATTTATGAAAAATGTGAATTTATTTCTGAGAAGTACGATTAATTTATATATTCATGTTCATGTGGCAAATGTTCGTATTTATGTTAAATGTAAGGGAAATGACGCCCCGGCTCATTCAGTGTGAACCTGTGATTTAAAATGGCCGTCAATTTTAAACGTTTCAATAACTCTTTGTTGTGTCTATGTTCCTTTTGTAGATATTTTGTAAATGTGTACAGAAATAAATGTTACTGTCTTCTTTTTCTCTGTTTTGATTTAATGTTAATAATAAAGGATATGTAAATGAAAATTCAATGATGAAATATAAGAATATTAGTCATCCAAGACTCCATCCAGGTCCATATTTTTTTTTCCTTTCGTCTGATCCGTTATTATCGGAAAGGTTTATCTGGCAACGTATATGAAAAAAAAACAACTTAAAATTCCTATGAGCAGTTTCATCCCCCCCCCCTCTCTCTCTCCTTGCTGATTACATAATAATTTAGCATCTTCTTCTCGATTTGTTTGGCGAACATAAGAGTATAATTTCAGTAACAGCTACTCAATCTGTTCCAAGATTTAATTTTTCACAGAAATATCTGTCAGACATAAACAACTAAGACGCGGAATGTATATTTTAGGAACATTAACACATGATCGAGAGTTTTTACAGCTGAGAGGAAAAAAGAATGGAGAGCGACAGGTGCGAGAAATTAACCAAAGCTTCCGTAATTAACTCGTAATATAACAGGTTTAAAGAAAACCTATAGCAGACATGCTTGACTATCATAAACAAATATTAACTAGCTATAGTATTTGTTGGGTAAAACGAAGAAAAAATCCTCGAGATTCAAGGACAAATATTTCTCGAATAAATAGTTTTAGAGGTCACGACTCTACGACAGAAATATCAGAATTAACTTCTGTGATGTGAAATTACTGTATTTACCTTATTTTTATCTTATCTTCTCAATTTATTGGTGAATAAATATTTGTTTTATCTTTTTTACAACCAACTGCTATGATCCTCGGTGTCCATCAGAAGTTTACCCTGAGATGGGTTAGACCCTCATCATCGGCGTTCATCTGCAATTTAGCTCAAGCTTCGTTTATAAATTCGCTTGCGTTTCTTCTGGGTCAGCCATGTTGACCACTTTATTCGGAGTCCATCTGTCGTTTAGCCTGTGCAAGGCTTTTATCTAAATCACCATCTTTGTTTATTCAGCGGCTGTTGAGCTTCAGTCCCATGCACTCTCTTCCACTTGAGTAGATCAAAGTCTATCGCTTTTGATTCATTTGAGTGGAGTCTAATTTTAACATTTCTCAAATTACTTTAAACATATGGCAGTATTTTTATGGGATTTATGTCAAATTCCATTAGGCTTTGAATTTAAAATTTTCGGAATAATTTCCGAACAATTCAGTTGAGCATCATTTCACATTTAAAACTAAAATCCATAATCTATGAATTCAGTTATGTTTCACAACTTTAAAACAAAATAAAGATTTACATCTATGGCCGCTAGATTTAGCTCTGTATACATGTATAGTATTCAACCAATTTCATTGAAGAAGCTGAGGCACAAATCGGGGACAATTTATCTCCCCTACCCATTTTTATTAAAATCATCGATATCTTTTTACCCTTTAGGCCTTAGAACTGATTATGATTTTTAACTTCCATAGAAAAAGGCGATCATGTCCCAGAACTCTTGCCTGTTTAAAATGGAACTGAGAGGTTCCGAATCCCTGTTACCGTGTTACTTCACCCTGGGTCGTAAAGTAATAATATTTACTCAATGTTTGCCGGATATATTCTGGTGCTGAATAAACATTCCGCACGTTCATTCAAAACAATGGAAGCCACACGTCCATTGTTTCCTAAACTTCTCTAGTTACAGCTAACTATATACCAGTATCTCTTGACTCCACTGACCACTTCTAATCAGTATCCATAATTGAACCATACATGAAGCCAACAAAACAAATTGTCTATACCAGTTTCCAGTAAAAAGGGACAACACATGGCTTTTTATGTAAGAAGTTGCAATATAACAATTTGGATGTCAAATTATATCACAAATTTTTGTATAAATCATCCTGATTACATAGTTTTGTTGACTTTAAAAAAGGTGCAGCAGTTCTTCTATTGAAATTTATTGAAATTTATGCATGCAGTCTTTTGAAATCAGAAACTATGATTGGCACTTATTGGCACTTATTGTGCTCTTCTATTGAAATTTATTGAAATTTATGCATGCAGTCTTTTGAAACCAGAAACTATGATTGGCACTTATTGGCACTTATTGTGCTCCTTTATTGGCCAACCTGTTTTTATGTTCATATTAAACAATATGTATTCTAAAACTTCTGCATAAGAGGGAGAAAATACTTTCAATTCGAATTTCAGATATATTGATGACGTTTAATCAATTAGCAAGATCAGTTACCTTCATTCATATGTCCACTCCATATATATATCCTAATAAAATCGAAATAAAAGATAAGAGATAGAATTCTCATCTGTTTCATATTTGACAAACGTGTTGACTTCAACATTTCTTATTTATGCTGTAATACTATCACCTGAATATAGTGTTGACGTGTCCCGAGTTATTCGAAAACTCAAGAGCATCCTCTGAGTAAGAATAATTTTTGAACCTTAACAGGCCACTGTTAAATAAGTTGATGTTACAGTTAAGCTATCTCGATCATTGCATGTCAGCTTTTCGTTAATTCTATGGTCAATGTGATGACCTTGCTAGCAAATAAAACATATCATTGAATTGTGTTTTCTGACTGACATACATGTATTTCATAGCTCTTGTTGCCTTTTATACTTATACTAAATTTGACTAAGATGAAACTCTAAAAGTAACTGGTAATCTACATCAAATTAAATTTATGAAAGAAGAATTTTAGCTTTCATCGGTTTGTTTAAAAGATACTCTCTGGATACCTTGAAAGAAAGTAAAGAGGTTGCCAAACATTACATTGCCTAATTTATAAGTAAAACATTCCGTCCACCCCGGACAGCGATTCTGAAGATCACTTATCACGGCAATCAAAACAGAAACCTTGATAACATTTAGTTCTGTGAATCTTCATTAAACAGATATCAGGTCCGATAGTTCTGTACATCTATAAGAACCAACTGTCGTGAAGATGAAGAGCCGTTTTACCTTTCTTCCTCGTGGAGATTAGCTAGTCTAAATTTACCTTCAAAGACATAAGAGTGGATTCCAAACGGCGGGGAATCTGCATTTTGATAATGGCTAATCTGATGATATATGTATCTTCACTTTCAATAAATTCCTGTACATCAAACAAAATTCTGTATTATTTTAAGAGGTAATGTTTTGAATGACCAGGAGTTTTACCAAATATGTTTCTTTCTTATTTTCCTTATCTGCCGTTCAATGGTTTCATAGCATTTCAAAGCGGAATTGAATATGAAGTGGAGGGCATTATATAATATATATATAAAGTCCTTTTTATTTCGTTATTAATTCTTGGACTGACTTTCCTGATTATTGCTGAGAGGTTTGAATCCGGGTAGTTTGTGACCTTTGAACTGAGATAGGACTATTCTGGCTACCTACCGCTCACCTTGTACGTCATCACGTCACGATATTCAACACTGCTCGTTTCACTTTGTTTCTGATGCCCAAAACGTTTCTCCCTAAAAATTTTAACAAAACTAATGGTTAAGACTGTTTTAATTGCATGCGTAAATGTTTATAAATACGATTCTGACGTCGCAGTGTAGGTTTTACACATTAATTTTAGTTGTAACACGTCATTTGATAGGTATAACGGTTTTATCCATTTTGTATAACATAACTTGCTTACGTCACAACGAGTTACGTCAAAAACATATTACTCCGCTTGACGTTAATTTTAAAATAACGCTCAATTTCAAACCTTTTTCTGGAGGAAATATTGTCTTATTGTCTACCCTGAAATTAAATTATGAGGAATGAAGCTTATTTCAACTTATGTTATCCGATATAACACAACTTGGGGCAGTTTACGCTTTTTTATAAACCGCTTCGCGGTTTATAAAGCGTAAACTGCCCCAATTTATGTTATATCGTATAATATAAGTTGAAATAAACTTCATTCCTTAAATAATTGCAAGCCAACTGTTTTTACTGCACCAAATTAAAATTAAGATTCGTTAAACGTATGACAACGTTACACAAGCGTCACACATTTCTGTACTGGAGGTGTGTTTGCTAACATGTAATTGTTTTCATCAACACTTACTCTCTCTGTATAATTATGTTCCCCAAACGAAGTTGGGGAACATATTGTTTTTACTCTGTTTCTTATTAGGGCTTTTCGACTTTTGTCGAAAAAGCCTATTGTTTTCGTCTTGTTTATTATTATTATTATTATTATACTGAACACTTCTATCGTTCAGGATATGGGGCGTACCTTTAAAACTATGTGTTGTATTTAATAACTACTTAATAGCAAATTTAAATCTCACGTGCGTGAAACAAGATCAACTTCCGGTATAGTCACTTCCGGTTTCTACCAACGGAAAACTGAAATTTCTAAAGAAGCCAAAAACATTTTCAATTTTAGTGTCTAGACTCCCAAATTTAAGATATGAATTCTAGAAACCTTATCCAATAAATAAGTGCGCGTACGTAACGTTTGACCACAGATACTTTTCAAGATATAAGACTTCAAACATTGAAGAAGGGGGGATGAAATTTTTGAAAGTCACAATTACGTTACAAAAATTATTTTGAGCATAAAAATATGTTAGAACTAATTAGTAGAACATATACTGTAAGTTTCATGTCAATCAGAACAGAACTTCCGGTTTTATGGGTCTTGAACGTTTTATTTTAAATTGAAATTAATCATGCCACATTATCTCTTAAAATAATTAAGGTTTTCTTGTAATATTTTGAATAAAGAATGACTTTGATACTATTCTGACTTCATTGGACTATAAAACAAAGAAATGGGAAAATGAGGGATTTCTAGGGGCCAACATTGAAAACAGACCTTTGCCTGTAACTTTTTTATTTCTCAATGAATTTTCAAACAGTTTTCAGATTTCACTTAAAGATTAAAAGGACACTCTAAAAAATATGGTCCGTGGGGTCACTTTTTGACCCCTTATAGGAGTTGTAGACCTGAAATATTGCATTTTTTAGTCTTTTAGAAGATATGTGTGCAAGAGTTATCTCTCTTTGCCCATCTGTTTGTAACGTTATATGCTCTCTATGTTTTAATTGTGGTATGCATCTGAAGAGTATTTCCGGTTTTATGAGTCCCTTGAAATTGCCTATGGAGATTTCTATGTTGAATTTGAAATCACGTTTGTTAAATTATCTCAAGAGGTAGGCAAGCAATTCTCGTGAAATTTCATATGAATATTGACTCAAACATTGTCTCCAGAAGGTTAGGTCATGAAAACAAAAATCCTAAATTAAAAGATTTTTTGGGGTCAGTACAGAAAACGGCTTTTTCCCTGTAACTTTTTTAATTCTCAACCAATCTTCAAACTAATTTTGAGAATCTATCAAGCATAAAGAGTACAGTTTAAAAATTATGGGCCATGTGGGGTCACTTTTTAAGCCCTTATAGGAGTTTTTGTGGATTGAAAAACATTTTTGTATGTGTTTAATAACCACGAAAGAGTTATGTCTATTTGAGTAGACACTAAAGTACAAAGAGAAATGTTATGTTTCCAATTATGTATTGATCTCAAAAGAACTTTTGCGATATTGTATTATATGAGTTTTTTTTTACTGTGTAATATTGATTTTCTTTTAAGATTCTTTATTTTAAGGGATCGAAAAGCCCTCCGTTTTTGTTGAACGACAAAAATAAGGTCTAGTTATTAAGGTCTTCCGTTTCAGACGGAAGACCTTATAGTGATTCTACTGTTTCTTTTTATTATTATTATTATTTTTTTTTTCCCCTTTTCTTGTAAGACGGATTTCTCAGAGATGGCTGGGCGGATTTTCTTGAAATTTTCAGGGATGGTGCAGAATAAAAATACGCTCAGACGTTTTTTTCATTTTTTCAAAATTCACTTCCGGTCGTCAGATTTGTCCGATTTCCGTTTTTTTTTCACAAATATTTTGTCATAGTCATATCTGAGAAACGGTAAGAGATTAAGACACCAAACTTATATGAGTAATAGATTTTTGATAAGTAGGCGAGCCCAATTGGGTTAAGATCGTCCGCCGTCACTTCCAGTTGTCACAGGAAGTGATCAAAGAAATCGAAAATTTCAACTTTTCTTTATTGAAACTTTTAGTGCATCATATTATATAGCATTTTATTTGTAGTTTCGAAATATGTCAGTCCCACCGGAAACAAAAACGACAACTTCCGGTTATAAGAGAAAAACTGCATAATTTGAGTATTTTTCTTTCCCATAAATATTTTTTATAGATAAAGTATTTGTGATGATTTTTGGATATGTTATTCAGACTGCAACTGTCTACAGTAACGTCAAATATCTGAGTAAAATTCACTTCCGGTCGCGTGATTTCTTGTCCTCAAAATGAGAAGTTTTCATGGCTAGATCTCGTAAACGGTAAGAGATTAAGACACCAAACTATAGGAATGGTAGATCTTGATGAGTAGGCAAATTCAGATTAGGGATAAGATCGTCCGCCGTCACTTCCAGTCGTCACAGGAAGTGATCAAAGAAATATAAATTTCAACTTTTCTTTTATGAAACTTTTTTGCATCACATTATAGTATCCTATTTGTCGTTTTAGAATATATGAATCCCACGGAAACAAAAACAACAACTTCCGGTTATAAGAGAGAAACTACATAATTTGAGTATTTTTCTTTCCCATAAATATTTTTTATAGATAAAGTAATTGTAATAATTTTTGGATATGTTATTCAGACTGCAAATGACTACAGTAACCAAAAATATCTTTGTAAAATTCACTTCCGGTCGTGTGATTTCCTGTCCTCAAAATGAGAAGTTATTATAGCTATATCTCGGAGACGGTAAGAGATGAAGACACCAAACTTAGAGGAGTGGTAGATCTAGATGAGATGACAAAATCATATGGGATAAGATTGTCCGCCGTCACTTCCGGTCATCACAGGAAGTGGTCAAAGAAATCTAAAATTTTAACTTTTCTTTTATGGAACGTTTATTGAATCACATTATAGCATCTTATTTGTAGTTTAAAAAGTATATCAGTCCCACTGGAAACAAAGAACGACAACTTTCGGTTATGAGAAAAACTACATAATTTGAGTATTTTCTTTCCAATATATATTTTTTATAGATAAAGTGTTTGCAACGGTTTTTGGATATGTTATTCAGACTGCAAATGTCTACAGTAACATCAACTATCTTTGTAAAATTCACTTCCGGTTGCGTGTGATTTCCTGTCCTCAAAATGAGAAGTTATCATAGCTAGATCTCGTAAACGGTAAGAGATTAAGACACCAAACTTTTACAAGTGGTATATCTTGATGAGTAGACAGGTCCATTGGGGATAAGATAGTCTGCCGTCACTTCCGGTCGTCACAGGAAGTAATCAAAGAAGTCCAAAAATTCAACTTTTCTTTATGGAAATTTTTTTCATCACATAATAGCATTTTATTTGTAGTTTTGAAATTCGTAGGTAACGCCAAACAAAGAAGGACAACTAAAATACGTATTTTGAGTATTTTTCTTTCCTGTAAATATTGTTTATAGATGAAGTATTTGTAATGATTTTTGGATATGTTATTTAGACTCTAACTGTCTATAGTAACGCCAAATATCTTTGTAAAATTCACTTCTGGGTGCGTGATTTCCTGTCCTCAAAATGAGAAGTTATCATAACTAGATCTCGTAAAGGGTAAGAGATTAAGACACCAAATTTTTACAAGTGGTAGATCTTAATGACTAGGAAAAACCAGTTAGGAAAAGATTTTTGTCCACCGTCACTTCCGGTTCTCACAGGAAGTGAACAAATAAATAAAAACATTTCTTATGGAATCTTTCTTAATAATACGTTATAGCATCTTTTCTGTAGTTTTGAAATATGTCAGTCCCACTGGAAACAAAACCGACAACTTCGGGTTATGAAAGAAAAAATGCATCATAAATTTAGTATCATACTATCCCATAAATATTTTTGTTAAAAAGAGCATCTGAAATAATTTTAGGACATGTTATTCAGGCTGAAATGTCTAGAGTAACCTCAAATATCTTTTCAAAAATTTACTTCCGGTCACGTGATTTTTTGTCCTCAAAATGAGAAGATAATATTACAAGATCTCTTAAACTGTAACAGATCAAGACACTAAACTTATATGAATAAAAAACCATGAAGATTAGGCAACAAATATAGGGTAAAATGCGTCCGCCGTCACTTCCGGTCGTCACAGGAAGTGATAAAAAAGTTGAAAATGATTTTGTACATGTTATTAAGACTATAATTGTCTAAAGTAAAGTAAAGAATCTAGGTAAGTTACACCTCTGGCTGTTTGTTTTCCTGAAATCATCTAAAATATTATATGCCTTTTTAAGATTATTTTTAGATAAAAGCTCATTCATGTAGATAAATAGAGGAGAACGGAAGACCTTCTTTGTTGCTGTAGCAACAAGAGTTTCTAGTTATTAAGGTCTTCCGTCTTCAGCGGAAGACCTTCTTGTTATTCTTAGGTTTCTTTTTCACTTTTATTATTAGGGTCTTCCGTCTCCAACGGAAGACCCTTCTATTATTCTATTGTTTCTTCTTCACTTTTATTATTCTTCTTTTTCTTTACAATTTTTGTGCAGAAGATTTCTCGGAGATGGCTTGATCGATTTTGTTCAAATTTTCAAAGATTATGTGTTTCTATCTGAAGTTTGTGCCCCCGGCTCAATTTTGGAAAAAATCACTTCCGGTTGGAGTTATTGCCCTTTTACTGATTTAGAGGGTCTCCTTGTCCATGAGTAAACTCAAAATCAGCATCAGCTAGAGAGCTGAAATTTTTAGCTATTATAGCCGACACATTGCTGAATTGCCATTGGGATTTAAAAAATTTTCAGAAAGGTCCCAGAAAATGGAAGTCGGGGTAGGGGTCAAAATCTAGGACACGAATCTTGAGTGAATTTTCGAGACATTTTATATCATATCTTTTAAAGTATAATTATTTTGTTAAGACATACTGAACAACATTTGTGGGAAATGACAAGATCTTTAATATGACACCAAAAAAAAAAGTGCTGACTCATCACATTAAGGACAAAAAGGGGCCAAAATTATTCATTCAATAACTGTCTAGCAATCAGTTTTTTGTTATAAATTACTGAAGCAAAAATGTTTATCTCAACAATCTACAACTATATATTATAATTTTCATGCCGTTTGATACATAATTAGGGGCCACAAGGGGCCAGAATACTAAATCTTTGACGCTTTATATCTCGAAAGTGAAAAAAAATTTGACAAGTAATATTGAACAAAAGATGTTCAAAATCATGTTCTGAACAATATGCAACCTTTCATTTTTCGCTAAACGTCCCCATTAAGGAGTTGAAGGGTTGGCCCCTAAATATGTCTTTTGCAACTAACTCGAAAACGAAAAAGAATCTCTTAATAGTTGTTGAACAAAAAGTGTTCAAAATCCAAGGAGCTTTAAGATGAAATCAAGAACAAGGGGCTGGGTGCTCAAATTTGGGGCCAAGAGGGGCCAGAAGTCTTCAATGGATAACTCAACAATCTACAACTATATATTATGATTTTTATGTCGTATGGTACATAATTAGGGGCCACAAGGGGCCAGAATACTAAATCTTTGACGCTTTATATCTCGAAAGTGAGAAATATTTTGATAAGTAATATTGAACAAAAGATGTTCAAAATCATGTTCGGAACAATATGCAACCTTTCATTTTTCGCTAAGCGTCCCCATTAAGGAGTTGAAGGGTTGGCCCCTAAATATTCCTTATGCAAATAACAAAATGAATCTCTGAATAGTTGTTGAACAAAAAGTGTTCAAAATCTAAGGAGCTTTAAGATGAAATCCAGAAAAAAGGGCTGGGCGCTCAAATTAAGGGCCAAGAGGGACAAGAAGTCTTCAATGGATAACTCTTTATGAGTTAATATTTTGTAATACATTACTGAAGCAAAGATGTTTATCTCAACCATTTACAACTATATGTTATGATTTTTATGTCGTATGGTACATAATTAGGGGCCACAAGGGGCCAGAATACTAAATCTTTGACGCTTTATATCTCGAAAGTGAGAAGTATTTTGATATGTTATATTGAACAAAAGATGTTCAAAATAATGTTCTGAACAATATGCAGCCTTTCATTTTTAGCTTAACGTCCCCATTAAGGAGTTGAAGGGTTGGCCCCTAAATATGTCTTTTGCAAATAACTCGAAAACGAAAAAGAATCTCTGAATAGTTGTTGAACAAAAAGTGTTCAAAATCCAAGGAGCTTTAAGATGAAATCAAGAAAAAGGGGCTGGGCGCTCAAATTAGGGGCCAAAAGGGGCCAAAAGTCTTCAATTGATAACTCTTTATGAGTTAATATTTTGTAATACATTACTGAAGCAAAGATGTTTATCTCAACCATTTACAACTATATGTTATGATTTTTATGTCGTATGGTACATAATTAGGGGCCACAAGGGGCCAGAATACTAAATCTTTGACGCTTTATATCTCGAAAGTGAGAAATATTTTGATAAGTAATATTGAACAAAAGATGTTCAAAATCATGTTCTAAACAATATGCAACCTTTCATTTTTCGCTAAGCGTCCCCATTAAGAAGTTGAAGGGTTGGCCCCTAAATATTTCATTATGCAAATAACTCCAAAACGAAAATGAATCTCTGAATTGTTGTTGAACAAAAAGTGATCAAAATCCTTTAAGCTTTAAGATGATATGAATAAGAAGGGCTGATTCCTAAAATTAGGGGCCGTGAAGGGCCACTAGCGGGTTTTTTAAGTCTTCAATGTTCAATGTCTTTTGACAGATTATGAAAAATCATTATTTTAGAATGAAAATCTCAATCAAAATCTTATCTCATCTTATCAAGAATCGGACGGAAGACCCACTCGTTGCTCGCAACGAGATCGTATCTAGTTATTATTATTATTCTTTTTTTCTTACCGATTTTGTGCACGCGATTTCTCGGAAACGGCTCGATGGATTTCCATGAAACTTTCAGGACTTATGTAACATTACTTAAACCTTATGCATTTTTTTTCGATTTGATGACGTCACTTCCGGTTTGGAGATATTGTCGATTTTATGATTTTTGAAGGGTCAGGTTGTCCTCGAACGTTCTGGAAAATGGCTATAGATAGAAACCTGAAAATTTTAGGTATGATAGTCCTAAGTCTATAGATATGTAAAATTTATTTCATTTCTATCTGAAGTGCCGCACGTCGTGAACATCTTTCTAAGACCTTTCAAATGATATCTCGTAAAAAGGGCTGGCCCCTAAAATTAAGGGCCCAGAGGGGCCGAAAATTTTTTCTTAATATCTCAAAACATATTGAGAATTTGTAATAAGTCAAAGAAGCAAAGTTGTTTAAAATGTCAAGTTAAATCTATTTGGGTTGAAAATATGTCTCGTTCGAAGTTGTCACTTCCGGCCAAACCGGAAGTAGTCGAAAAACGCGTACTTTTGGCGTTCTTGAAAAGTTTTTGGGTAACATATGTCTCTGGGAGCATGAAAAATTAATTTTCAGTCCGTCGTCGTCACTTCCGGTTAAACCGGAAGTAGCAAAAAATTGCTTATATTTGCATTAATTAACATAGCTTTAGAGGATCCAAACCATTTTTGGCGTTATTTCTCTTTTTTGTTAAAAATAAAAGCTACTTCCGGTCAATCACGACGGAAGACCTTCTCGTTGCTTTGCAACGAGCTTTGCTCTAGTTATTATTATTATTATTCCTGGGAAAATTTTGTCCTCGAGTGATCTTGTAAACTTTACATCCGACTAAGGTAAAATGTTTTTAGGGTCAGTAGACATGTTATGTAGATTTGCCGAACGAAGGTCATTTTGCGCGCACGTGCTTGCAAGAGCGCGCACGTGCAACACGAGAAATGACCAATATAATGGATATTACTGTAACTTTTCTTTTTTTGGAAGAATTTTTTTGAAACTCATAATATAAGGATACATTAGTAGTATAGACAAGATGGCATGGTCAAAATAGCAAGATCTCACGCGCATGCACGTGCGCTTCGCTCTGATTGGCTGAAACTAAAGTCTCAATATCTTTCTTGTTTCTTGTCATAATCTTTTGAAATTTTGAGCATAGTCCTACATTATAAAGATCTACAGCATGATATATCAAAATTTCCATGAAAGCATGCGCATGTGCGCGTGCTGTAATCCGATTGGCTGAAACTTTAAATGGCTATATCTTCTTTGTTTTTTGACGAAATGCATTGAAATTTGAAACATAGTCATGCATTGGGATATCCTAAAATATGATGTAGGAAAAATCATGAAATCACGCGCATGCACGTGTGCTGCAATCTGATTGGCTGAAACTTTAAATGGCTATATCTCCTTTGTTTTTTTACGAAATGTTTGGAATTTTAAAATATAGTCATTCATTTAGATACCCTTCAATAC
>NW_026941620.1:0-13385 GCF_032062105.1 Saccostrea cuccullata
TCAGGTTGCAATGTTCTTTAAGGGTTTGAAATTGAAGTATTAATAACCGAATATTTCTGTACAAAAAAAAAAAGGAAAAGAAAATGCACCAATTTTTAAATTTTTTTTCTTGTATCTCTTGAGCTATACACTTATCTTAAGAAGCTACAAAGAACAATGTATATATATTTCAACTGAATTTTATTTGAATCTGCATTTCAGCCCGTAATTAAGCGATAAATATCATGATTTGTTATCTGTATAAAAGATAACAGTTATGCTTAAAAAGAAAGGATCCTCAGCTCTAAATTTCACATTTTTTAAAGTTCCCAACATTGATTATATTCAGAATCTGTTGATTTGAATTAGAAATAGAATCAGGTATGAACGTGTGAAGCGCTGCTTATTTTCAGGAAATTTATAACAATCCATGAAATCGCCTTTATACATTAGATTGTATATATGTGTAACCTTCATTTCACAGAAGAGTCATTCCTAAATACAATTTAATCGTGTTCTTTTTTAATAATCTAAAATATCATATAATCGGCAAATAAAGTCTGCAAGGTATACTTTCGACAAATTATCTACCTACAGTATCCCAATTTTAAATTTTTATAAAGCCAGAAATATGATTTCACTAAAGGAACTTAAGTTATGCTTATTTGTTTCTTCAATGAAAAAATTTTTAACATCAATTTATTAGTATTTTTGTTTCTAACATGACAATTGTTTGAAAAATTTTTCCCAAAGCAGTTCAAAGGGTAATATTTTTACCACTTCAAAACATAAACTAGATGCTGTCATGAGACAAAATCCCCAAAGGGTTTTTTGCCTCTAAATACACAATCCTACGGGGGTTCAAGGAAAAAGTCAAAATAATTCTATATAATTCAGGCACGTACATCGTTTTTGAAATTTGGGGGGGGGAATAAAAATTTTTTTTTACTAACCTAAAAAAATTAACAAGGAAAAAAAATGAAATGGGGGGGTGGGGGTGGGGTGGTGGTGGCCACTTTTTTTTCAAGGCAAAATTACTTTCACTTCCAATTTTTCCCATATTTCCTTGCAATGTATATACTGTGGTTAAAAGTGGGGGGGGGGGGGGAACCATCTTTTTAATGGACATTTTCTTATAGAAAGGAATTTTGGGGAAAAAAAGGGGGGCCCCCCCCCCAACCCCCCCCCCGGTTTGTACGTGCCTGTAATTTACATATGTATTCAAAAAATTTGGGGTATGAAATTATCCCGTGACCAAACCAGAACCTCTTATATTTATTTTACATGCTTAATTCATTATATACCAGTTTGAATTCTATTAATAATGTAAATTAGATTTTGATAAATGTTTTGCTCATATTAGGACCTTTTTAAATTTACTAACCCCCCCCCCGACACCACAATCACACAGTACATACTTTTGGGAATAGGCTAGATGGAACAGTTTTGTTAAAACAGTGTTTGTTATGAATTAATTTAAAATTTGTTCTTGATTGTAAATTTACATCACATCACGTTGCGTCACCCATTATCATATTTTTAGTTTAAAACTCCTTTTAAATGGCCGATTCCCACTTCATCTGAAAAGGTGAGGGAAATCAGGCCGGGGGTTTTTCCAATGGAATATCATTATAACATGCTGCAGAATGGTGTGCTTTGGATTAATTCATTTTGTGTTATAATTGGATTTATATTTCATGAAGTTTACAGGACCTATGGAGGTCGGTAAGTACAATTTAAGTATAGTGGGGGTAAAATAAACCCAAACGATTAGGTTAAAGTTCAAAAAGGGTCAAAGATCATCGCATGCCACACTAGACGAATTTCATATTGTGAAGTTATCTCCCCTTGTCATGTGACATTCAGTTACTGCCAATACGGTGCGGATCCAGAATTTTTTGGGAGTAGGGAGGGGGGTTCACATCTCAGTCAAAATATTATGCCTAGAATTTCCTGACAAGCAGGAGAAAAAAATATACACTGAAAACAAATAAACAAAAAAACCCCAATGTTTTCTTAGTTAGGGGGAGGATGTCCAAAATCATTTTTTATTTGCTTCAGTATATAGTCTTGTTTAAATAAAAAAGGGAAATTTCCCGGGGGGGGGGGTTCCCAAATTTCCCCCTACCCACTCCCTATCCCTAAATAACAATCTATTTTGTGATTCCAATTAAATAGTATATTTTTTTCCATTTGACTAATTATGTACATATTTTGTTTCTTGTGTTTATATTATGTCTGTATATTTGTCTGCAGAAATTATAACCTTGCCCAAAATTTTAAGTGGGATGGGCTATACAATTGGCTTCCACATTTTATGGGTTTTATTTTTGTGCAATTAAGCCTTTTATTTGGGTACCATTAATTTTTCCCCCATCACTTGACCTAAATACACATTTTTACAAAAAAATACCCAACTTTAAACTTTGCCTAAATTTTGATCAGTAGGTGCTAGGGCTTTCATGCTTAACATGTGTATTCATTGTAAACTGCCGGAAAAATATGTTTGACCTTGACCTAGGTTTAACCATTAAAAAATTAACCTTGGCAATTAACTTTTGAAGAGGAAGTACTAGGGATTACTTATTTCACATGTGCATTCCTTGTGACAAGACTTTTTTCTGATACCAACAATTGAACCTTTTGACCTTGACCTTTGAGTTTGACATATATTTGAGAAACTTCAACCTTCGCCATAGGCAAGACAGGGGCATCAGTGTTTCACAAACACATCTTGTCTTCATTATTATTTGGTGGTGTCTCCATATGACAAAAATTCCCAAAGAGATATGTATTCACAACAAACAAACAAATTACTAAAGAAAATATAAAACATGAATATGTTTGGGCATGCATATCTCTGCATGAAAAAAAAAAACCCCCGCTTTTCAAATACTGCAACCATATTGTAACCCTTTTAAAACACTCATTTGAGCTTTTCTGGTTTCCTTGTCATATAACGTCTGTTGTGACATGTTGTCCATCTGTTTGTCTGAAAACTTTTTACATTTTTAACTTTTCTGAACCACTGGTCCAATTTTACCCATGCAATTCATATAGAAACATGTACATTTGTATGTCAGACTGTTTTTTGTCTGAATAAAATTAACCTTGGTTATCACGGTCATATCTACTAATGAGAAGAGACAAGGCATTATATTAAACTTATGTACTAGTATTTACCTGTGAGAATGGCATGGTTTTTTTTTTTTTTCATATGACCTAGAAGTTTGACCTACTTGCAAAAAAATTAAATTGTTATAAATTTATCATTTTGAAAGAGAAAAGTTAGGGCATTCATATTATAATGCATGTATATTATTACCTGTGATAAGATCTTTCCAAATGAATCATGACTTTTACTCTGTGACCTTGACCTTGAAGCCTAACCTACTTTTCAAAAATGTTGCATTTGCTTATAACTTTTGATTGAGATGAGATATGACTCTCACATTTGACATTTGTACATTAATTACTCATAAAAATTCAAATGTTTCCCCCTTGAATGTTTTTTTTCTCTTTAACGTTAATGTTTTACATAATTTTCAAGATATTTAACTCTCCTAAAAGATGATTAGGCTTCTGAGTAACATTAAGGAGGACTTCAGGAAAGACAGGACTTTTTCACAAAAAATGTAATTTTTCCCCCCCCATTTGACCTCCCAGGGCAATATCAAAATTCCAAAACCTTGCTGCACATCTACATGACACTACCAACCATCTCCCTAAAGATGATTAGGCTACTGTGTAAAATGTAAGAGAATTTCAGGGAAGACGGGGGTTTTTAAAAAAGTCATTTTTTTACCCCATTTGACCCCCCGGGCAAAATCAAAATTCCGAAACCTTACTGCACATCTACATGACACCCCAAACCCTTCCCAAAAGATATTAGCCTACTGTGTAAAATGTAAGAGGAGTTCAGGGAAGACGGGGCTTATTGCATAAAAAACGTCCTTTTTCCACCCCCATGACCCCCCGGGGCAAAATCAAAATTCCAAAACCTTACTGCACATCTACATGAACCACCCATCTCCCAAAAATATTAGCCTACTGTGTAAAAAATTAAAAGGGGAAAAGAGGGGGTTTTTCAAAAAAACGTCATTTTTTTCCCCCCCTTTAAAAAAAAAAATTCCGAAACCTTACTGCACATCTACATGACACCACCAAACATCTCCCAAAAGGTCATTAGGCTGCTGAGTAAAATGTAAGAGGAGTTCAGAGAAAACGGGGCTTTTTGCATAAAAAAATATTTTTACCCCCCTTTGACCCCCCCGGGGGAATATCAAAATTCCAAACCTTACTGCACATCTACAACACCACCAACCATCTCCCAAAAGATGATTAGCCTACTGTGTAAAATGTAAAAGGAGTTCAGGGAAGACGGGGCTTATTGCATAAAAAAATCTTTTTGACCCCCATATGACCCCCCGGGGCAAAATCAAAATTCCAAAACCTTACTGCACATCTACATGACACCACCAACCATCTCCCAAAAGATGATTAGCCTACTGTGTAAAATGTAAGAGGAGTTCAGGGAAGACGAGGCTTTTTGCATAAAAAACGTCATTTTTCGACCCCCATTTGACCCCCCAAGGCAAAATCAAAATTCCAAACCTTACTGCACATCTACATGACACCACCAACCATCTCCCAAAAGATGATTAGCCTACTGTGTAAAATGTAAGAGGAGTTTAGGGGAAAAAAAGTGTGACAGACGGACGGGCGGGCGGAGGACATGAGTAAAAAAATATACCCGAACTTTCTTTAGAAAGTGCGGGTATAATCAGATAATTTTTACTACATTTCCTACCATTTCGTATCTTATGTTAGGCTTTACTTACGAGAGGATCTCCTTGAAAACACGATACAGGACAACATGAGTAGATTCTTTGACAAAATGGCACAGGAAAAGGAACCGTTTGCTTTGAACAGTTACGTGGATCTGATGGTGTTTCATCAACTGTATACTATTTCTTTTGGCGAAAAGTAAGTGTATTAATTTGTGATATGTTAAATCAAATTGTATATTAATTTGTTTTATTTCACAATTATACATAGATATTTTGTTGTTCTGATGAAACCAAATATCATTAATATTCTTAAAATCCTTATTTGAGGTGTTATTTGTATCAAAGGAGGAAATATTAATACCATTCATTCTTACACTCTCGCAGTAGAGATTTTCTATTTCCGGTAATGCAGATAAAATATGTAATAGATGAAGTGAAAAGAATAGTTTTGTATTTAAAAAAATAACACATACAAATAAAATCAATGTTGGCATATAAATTTTGACATTATGCGTTCTTTTTTGCTCTTTATTTCAAATCTTATCACGTGACAGACGACCTATTGATGACCCAGAAGTAAAGGCAATGCTTAAATTAGATGAAGAGTTGATAGCTGAACTGGCAACTGGATTCTTTGAGGATTTAATTCCTTATCTAAAGGACATCTATCCTACTGCAAAATGGAAGAAATTTCTCAGATTGATAGATCAACTATCAAATGTGCTACGTGTTAAATGCAAAGAGCACATCGATATTTTTGATCCAGGTTCACTTTTGAAAAACAATCTGAAATATTTACCTTTGCAATGATTCTTTTCAAAGTGTCAATTTTAAAAGAAAGATAACATTTAAACCAGAAATTAAGTAATTTATCTTTAAGGCTTTATATACAATATAAATTTTAATGCATATTTAAAGGTGTAATCAGGGACTTTACCGACAGTTTGCTGATGGCCAGACAGGAAGCCGAGACTGAAGGAGGTGTTTCAGCGGAGGAAACCTTTGATGATACACGTTTAATACAGACCATATCAGATATCATTCTAGGTAGATGCATTCTTGCGTATCTAAATTCAAAATCTATGCAACTTTTGATAAAGTCATCATTAAATGAATTTTTTTTTAATTTTATATTTGTTATTTGGACAAGACATTGTTAACTTGATCAATGACAGAATATGAAAATTGGGGCTTAGACTATGTATGATTATGTAAATAATGCGCTGGTAAACAATGAAAAAGATGTGTTTAACACGGAAATATGGTAGCTCATCCCAAGGTTAAATTTTTTTAAAAATAGGACAAACTAAAAGATCAAGATTATGAGGTGAAGAGTGTTAGTAACCAAAAAAAAGGTCTTGTCTCAGGAATACACATATCAGACCATGCAAAATTTTTGCCAAAGTTACTTTTTTCGAAAAGTAAGTCAAACTCCAAAGGCAAGGTAAAACAAGTCAAAACTGGCGATACCCTGTGAAATGTCATTATAAAAATACATATACACACATGAAACATGAAACATATGAACAATCAAAAGTAATGGCCAAGGTTAATGTTTTTCAAAAGTTAGGTCAAACTCAACGATCAAATTCATGGGATAAATCATGAGATATGAAACCCTTACCCATAGTTATGGTGGAAGTTGAAGTTTTTGAGGACAAACAGCCAAGAAAATTATGGGGCTAAGTATTTGCCAAGACTGTAGGGGGAAAAGTTTTAAGTTAAAAAGGGATTGAGAACCATGCAAAAGCCTTTGTATACCCTCCCCTTGTAAAGACAAAGACAGTCGTGATACTTGTACACGAAAATAAAGAATAAAAAAAAAAACAAAATCCCCCGAAAATACTTACTGTTACTTATAGCTCAAACATTAATACGATTTTTGGGAAAAAAAAAGTTTGTTTCAATTTAATTTACAAACACCCTACATGTAGCAGACTGGAAGGATATATTTGTTGCTATGGTTTTTAATGTTTATTATTAACTGCACAGGAAAAGCCTTATTTTAAAAAAAAAACAACTTTAAAAAACAAGTTTGTGGGTTAATATAGTAGAATCTTGAGCAGGATAACGTGGCGTAGACTTTATATTGCAACTAAAAATGCTCATACAATTTTGCAATTGATGACAAACGCAGTAAAAACCCAAAAACTTCCTTAAAGCCAATTCAAAATATCTTTAGCTTCTTGTGATAAATGAAGAAGCAAAGTTAACATTCAAATCAATGTTTTTCGTTTTTTCAAAACCACAATTGAGAATTTATTATGTGTCTTTAAATTATTGCTGCCAATTTCTATAGCTGGACTGGATACCTCAAGATTCACAATGAATTGGTTCGTATATTTCATGAGCAGATTTCCGGACATACAGGCCAAATGTCAAGAGGAAATCAAAGTTTGGTAAATCTTCACAAAAAATTAAAACTATAAACTTAAAGTTCTTTAATCGAAGAAATTGTTCTAATTTATTGAAATAATACAAAGAATATTTCATAATCTGGTTCAGCTTTGAAATTTCAAGGGCGAACGATTAAACAAAAATCTTCTACACAAAGTATTCTACTTATTCTCTTAACTCTTACATTTATCAAGGATAATTCTCTCGATAATTTGGAGCATTGTGCTTATAATCCTTCTTTTCTGATTACATTTAAGCTGGGGTATCTTAAGAAGGCCCGTGGAACGAACTACACAGAGGCGTGCATGTTTGAAACAATGAGACTAGGAAGCGTTGTGGGGCTGGGTTTTCCTCACATGACTATTTGTGATACACAAGTTGGTAGGTAATTATTTATGCAAGTAATGGGGCCCTATCATCGAATTTCAATTCGATTGTGACTTTCTTTTATCGAGTTTTGAGGTGATGAATCGACTACAAATAGTAATACGATCTTAACTTACAAAAGCATTTACTTATTTTTAACAGGGGGATATGACTCCCAAAAAGGTCCACAGTCTTTATAAACCATTGGGCTCTTCATCATGATCCTAATTTCAAAACCAAAAAAATTTCCCCCTTATGTTATCTTGATGAAAAAAAAAAGAACCTGTGACCAGACGGATGGCTGCCATTCTCCGCTGGCCGCCGAGTATGTTTGGGAAACCCCTAGCTAAACCTGAAATACTCCTGATGTGTGCGAATCTGCTGAAGCGATTTGAAATTCGTCTTCCAGATGGAGTGAAACCAAGTCTTGAGTACAAGCAGTATGGATTTGGTACAGAACTTCCACCTGATTATAAAATCGTTGTGAAGGAAAGATATAAAAATTAAACATTCTATTTAGTCTCCGAATAATAATACACATGTACCAATACAATGTGTACTGCCATTTGTATTTTGTATTTCCTGTGTATTCAAGACAAATTATATATTTACTATTATAAATCATGTATTTAGTTGTGTAAAATTGACTGTTACGACAAGTACAGGACTTTGCAAGAAGAACTGCTATAGACAAATTTGAACTTATGTTTATGGTATGAGAATGTAAGTTGAGATTCCCAGCAATCCTGTTCATTCGGTACATAGACACATCTATACATAGGAGGCATGATTTGAAAAAAAAAAATTAAAACTCAAGAGATTGCTTTCTTCATGACGTTTTATGTCTTTGCTTCTCCTCAGAGAAAAAGGTTATTAAAATCTTTTCCTAACACTTCATTTGTAGAACACCGTTCACGGTAGCTCAGTGGAGAGCGCTCGCTCCGTGACCGGGACCGGCCGCGACTGACCTAAGTCGATAAAAAATGGCTAGCAACTGTTCCTTCGCCATGCGCTCGGCACTTTGAAGTGAAAGCTGCGAGTCCTTCGGATGAGACATTAAAAACCGAGGCCCCGTGTCAGCGGCAGGCGTTGGCACGATAAAGATCCCCCACTGCTCAATGGCCTGAGTGGGGTAAAGGTCAAAATTTGAAGCCCTTCACCGGCATACGGTGACGTCTCCATATGAGTGAAAAATTCTCGAGAGGGACGTTAAACAATATACCATCAATCAATCATTTGTAAAACAATGATATCTAGTGTGGCCTCAACATACCCTTGTGGTTAAACCCAAATTCAGGGATTTTCCTTTTTGCCTACGTTTATAAACATAAACTCTGAAAACTTCTTTCAATTAGCCTAGACACATACATACTATATACATGGTAATTTTGTCTTTTCACTCTTGCAAACAATTTTGCCCTGGTTTAAATTCGCTATGTCATGTCATACTGTATTCCTTGAATTTTTCCCGTTTAAAAAAATGCCCAAAATTAAATATAGGGGGAAAGGGGCGAAAATAAAAAGGAGGCATTTTCCCCGTATACAGTATGCATAAGGCTCAAAATTAATTACGACATGGAATATGAAAATGTACTCAGGGAATTCATCGAAAGACAAGTCAAGCTTCTTTGATTTCAGACGCAGATTTTAAAATTATTTTTAATAACTTTCAACATGTTCAATCACACAATTAGGAAGAAAGTGGCTGTTCAATTTCACTTACGATTAAGTGGGAAAGGGATGGGGTAAATACAAACAATTTTGAAATATGAAAGTTTTGAAAATATTTTTATTAAAGGAACAATTGTCTGATTTTTTGGTTTCATAATGTGAGTGGCTTGCGTGATAATCTGTGTAAAAAGGGGTTTTAATTATTTGCATAAATTACCACGCAATCCAAACGATTTGATCATGTCATTTTACCCCCCCAAAAAAACTGATTGCGTGATTGAACCAGTACATTAAGTATTTTTGAAAATCTTGGGCAAAAACATCGGAAATATAAATATTTTTTTATCAAGCTGAAAATTTTGGTCACAACTATATAGTGTATCTGATGAAGCAAGAATTCTTTTACTGACAAAAACTATCAGGGATTTTACTTAGTACTTAGTTCAATTTATCATTCAATCCAGCTCAATGTTCAATGCAAACCTTTACATATTCCTTTAATAAGGCTATTTTAAAGGATATATATTTTCAATTAAGAATGGTAATTTCCATTCCTACGTCGATACATATTCCTAGTATTTGACCTAAAAGATACCACAGATTCTGACACACTTGTTTCATACTTGGATATTTTACTTGGAAAAGACGTTAATTGTAATCTAAAAACCAAGCTGTATGAAAAAGTGATGACTTTAACTTTCCTATCGTAAACTTCCCTTACTGATACAGCAATATACTTTCATCACCTGCATACGAAGTTAAATCTCTCAGTTAATTCGATATGCAAGAGCATGTGTACGTATGAACAATTTCTAAAACGTGGTAAATTATTGACAAGCAAGCTGATGAAACAAGAATATCAGCAATTTCATTTAAAGTCATCATTTGGTTAGTTCTGGTCGATACTATGCCTTTTTAGAAAATACAATTTACATGTATCATTGAGTCAAATTCTGACAACCGTATTTCAAACTAATTGTAGGGCCTTTTCATACACTGAATTGACGGCGGATTTTCCCGTTATTTCCCGATCATGGCAAGGAGCACAAGGCGGGTGTGATGGTCGGCGCGAATGTCTCCTAACTAATGATAGAATATACAAACTTCAGAAACGAGCAGCTAGGATTATTTTAAATGAAAAATATGATGCACCTTCAATGCCATTGTTTAACATTTTAGGCTGGTTAACAGTTTACGAACTTCTATATTTACAGAAAAGCATTCTAATGTTCAAAATATTTTATCATATGTCTCCGGATTATATGCATGATTTTTTTTAATTTCAAAGTTCTGGATCATACACATTAGCTAAAACAAATTCAGAACCCTTTTCCAAATATAAAAAAAATTTATTCAAAAATTCTTTACAATATTCGGGGGTTATTATCTGGAATGAGTTGCCTATTAGTATTAGGAATTCCCAATCCGTTGCAATATTTAAAAGTAGTGTTGAAAATTTTTTACTTATGAAACGTACTGGTTCTACATGAAATTTATGTTTTCCTTTCTTTTTAATAAATGCCAATATTTAATTTATTCTATTGTAACAAAGTGTTTATATTTTATTGTTTCATGTTTGTAATTATTGTCTTTAATGTATAAAACATTGTATATATGTTATAAAGAAGGCCCTAGGAAGACTAGTGCTTGCACTAATCGGGGTTTCCTTCTATAAATAAAGTATTATTATTATTATTATTATTATTAATGCTCACTCCTTCGGGGCACTTTTTTCCTCCCATGTTTTGGGGTCCGTGTTTCTCTGCTTTATTTTGTATTATTTTATGGACTTTTGATCTTGAATACTGTTCGTCATCTCCATATATTTCATTTTTAGACGGGATCACGTGACCCCGTCTATTAGTTTACCGTCTGAGCCCTCAAAACGGAAGCCGTGGTGATAACACATGAATTAAATCTACGCTATAAAAGAGTCAGAAATTAATTGTATTTATCAAAATATGAATATTCTGTATCAAACTGAAGAAAGTGGAATGCACTTTTTTCTAAAACATTTACAGAAATATTTTGTGAATGTAACCTCAATATATCAATTGTAAAACACGCTAGTAAACAAAGTACTCTCCTGCGTAGTACTGCGACTGCGTACGCATCATCCATTGTTTACTTGGAAAAATATTAATTCGGACCCGGTAATTTGGACAGTTCAAAAAGGTTTATAGACTTAGAAATTATTGAAATTTCTACCACAAATTAAATGAAAAACGCGAGTTTATATTATTCACAGTTTTGTTTTTAGTATGTTAATTGAAAAAAAGTTATCAAAACTCGTTAAAAAAATCACATTTGTAATTTATTAGCATGAAAATTATTTTGACCCCGCTTTAGACTGCCTCAGTACTTTGATTTAGAAATGACTTGCTAGTTAAAAAGCTACAAAGAAAAGTCCTGCATTTAGGATGCGTATTTCTGTTGTATGAAAACTTTTAGCAAACTGAATGACTGAATGATATTTCTTTTGTAAAATGTCAGGTGCATTATTTTTTTTGTCATTAGTCCAAGAATTTTTTGCATGCAAAACCAATTTAATAGGCTTCTGTATATTTTAAGTTAGTTTGAACTTCAACTTTCCCTGTACGTGTTTCATTTTAAAGTTTGGGGTTAAATTTTCTTTGTTTCATATATATACTTTCATTACAAGCCATATTGTAACAAGCTTTATGTATTACTTTACAATAATAAAGTAAAGGAGCTGAAATTAAAATAATATACCTTCTTTTACAGTCAGCACACAACGAAATCCTTTTGTTTTTCGTTTGACTACTTCTTCTAAGTTTTCATATAGTAACTTATTTTTACAGAGTATTAAAAAATAATATTATATATTTAAGTAAAACATAGGCCTCAAATACATGTTTTAAAATTTATCTTTTTGAAAAAATCTTATGCCTTTAGCACTCCGTTTTCTCTAATGTAAAGTAGTCATTATTTTCTGATTTTTTTTGCACCATTCTCAATGGCAGAACGACAATTTGGAGACATCATATGGACGTTCCGACTGGACCCAATTTTCAGGTGACTTCTCTCTCTCGGCAGTATTCGGATCGAAGCAGCCATTTCCTGTATCTAGACTTGACTGCTGTTGGTATCTGTTTGTAGTTTTCTACAAAATCAAATCTTTTTTTACAGACGAATAATAAAATCAGAAAATTAACATCACATTCTGACCAACTTCCTTTCAGGTATAAATAATTCTAACCCTTACTGCTTTTTCTTCCATATCTGGTTCTTCATAGAATGATATATCTCCATTTCCGTAGAATGCTCTGGTTTTTACTCAAAAGCAAGGCGTTTAATTGTTACTAGAATTCTTTTCCTATTAACAATTACAATCCATTGTTAAGCTTTCATTTTTTTTTTACTTGTAATGTGTTAAAAGATTGATGGATTTGTCTCATCATTTAATTGCGATAAACACAAACAGAACTCTTATTTTATAATGTGAATGTAAAATGCAAAATTAACTTCTATTTACAGAGTACTTGTCTTTTGTCACAATACCATTTGGAAATTCGAAAATGTGTACATTCGTAAGTGTTTTTTTCGGTAGAATTCGAAAACATGCATGGTCCTAGCAACTTTGGTAATTATTGGGAAAATCGTTCTTTGTACAATACCTTTTTGAGTATTGTTTTGTCTTTTTCGTCACAAGCACACAAGAAACTATCGCAGAAAGTACAACGCCAATAATCAGTCCTCCAGATAAACTTGCTGCCAAAGGAAATATTTCCTCTGATGTCGATGGCATTAACTCTTAAATAAAAATGATAAGAAAATTGCAGGAAAATTGATTTGAAAATAACAGGGAATGATGTTTTGTTAATTCAATTTGGTTAAAAGTTGAAAATATATATCAAAACACATATTTTTTCAATTTATTTAAGAAATGAATGTAATATTTTTTTCGTTGATCGATGTATCAAGAAAAAAATTTGGGCGAAAACTTCATCAGTGCGCGTAGCGCATTGATGAAAAAGTTTTGTCAAATTTTTTTTTATACATCATAAAGAAAAAATTATTACATTCATTTCTTATCATTTAATTATGATTTTAAATTAATAAAATGAAAGTTTCTTTCACTTTTCTATTAAATTTATCATCAAAAACAGTGCGCACGAATACTCACCATAACGTCAGCGTTGCTGAAAATTCAAAATGGCT